>NW_027411977.1:99134173-99334929 GCF_047663935.1 Musca autumnalis | reverse complement strand
ACTTATTTCTTAAAGGATATGGGCATAGGTCCATGTTTTGGTATAGTCCCCATATAACGGTACCTCCCGATTTTTGGTATTTTGAGAATTTTAGCTACAATTTTTAACCGAACTATCTATAATTTGACATTTGAGGTTCTCAGTGGTCATGAAACATCTCCACGAAACATCGTCAACATAGGTCCATGTTTTGGTATAGCCCCCATATATCGGTACATCCCGATTTTCGGTATTTTGAGAATTTTAGATACAATTTTTAACCGAACTAGCTGTAATTTGCAATTTGAGGTTCTCAGTGATCTTGAAATATCTCCACCAAACATCGTCAACATAGGTCCATGTTTTGGTATAGCCCCCATATAACGGTACCTCCCGTTTTTCTGTATTTTGAGAATTTTAGCTACACCTTTTAACCGAAATACCTGTAATTTGACATTTGAAGTTCTCAGTGGTCATAAAACATCTCCAACGAAACATCGTCAACATGTTTTGGTATAGCCCCCACATAACGGTATCTCCCGATTTTCGGTATTCTGAGAATTTTAGCTGCAATTTTTAACCGAACTAGGTGTAATGATCGGTATTTTGGGAATTTTAGCTACAATTTTGTATATTCAAAAATAATCGTCAATATAGGTCCATGTTTTGGTATATCCCCCATAAAACTATATCTCCCCATTTTCGGGAATTTTCAGTGGTCACCAAATTTCTTCACTAAAATTCGTCAACATGGGTCCATTTTTAAGGGTCTACATTGTTTTGATGAAACTACCCTCAATTTTACTCTTGAAGTCCCCGTAGCTATAAAACTTTTCCGCCAAAAAATTTTAAGATAAGTTGACTCTTTGATACAGCCCCGTAGGTGGTACCTTTCACCTAGCTGAACACATTTTTTTAGATTAGATAACACTGTGCAACAAAATTGAGGTGAAAGTGTGGTGCACGGAAAATTCCTCTTAGGGAAGAAAGGCCTTGGTGAGTATATTATGAACCCCGAAGGACAGGTCCGCCGTGAGTCGAACTTCCGCCTTACGGCGTGATGAATCTTTATTCACTGTTGCTTAAGTGCTCTACAAAAACAACAAAAAACAAAGATATAATGCTAATTCATGATGGCTTACAGGGTCACTTGCAGAAACTTCATCGCATCTGTCCTTCGGGGTTTTTAATATAAACACAACAAGGGCTTTCATCTCCAAAAGGAATTATCTCTGCCCCAACATTTGTGTTCACAGTAATAGTGGGAGGCAGTAGGAGTCTATCCATTGTCGAAAAGTTGTTACACCTAAAATTGTGAAAGGACCCTAATTATTCCATTTCAATTAACACTATTTTATGGTGGAGGGTATAAAAAGTTCGGCCCGGCCGAACTTAACGACTTTTTACTTGTTTTTTTTTTTTTGGAACAATGGCGGTTTTTGGACGACCCTCAAGACCTTCATTTTTTAGCTAGTGTCGGCCACCATTTAATTCATTATCAAACTGCCCTGAGTCCGCTTAGGCTAAAAATTGTCGGTTTGTAAATCTATGTCGATACACCCTTTTAGTGATAATCTACGTCAAAACTTGTTAAAAATTACACTGTGACACAAAATGGAATTCAAAGTCTGGGGGGTGGAAAATTGCTTTTGGACATGAAAGCCCTTAATGAGTATACTAAGAACCAAAAAGGAAATTTTCGCCATAGGTCAAGTTTCTGAGATATTGCGCGATGAACTTTTTGATTTTTTCTCTATAATAATTGGGAAGTTCGACCTATGGCATAACTGTTCTTCCGGGTTCGTAATATTATCTTCATCGATTTTCATCGTCAAAGGGAACTTTTCGCCCCCCAGCCTTTGCTATTCATATTTGCGCGTACTGATATTTTTCCTTAAAAACGGTTTAAGAAAACGAGTTTTTTGTTCTAGATCTGCAACTAGCTAAGTTTTCATAAGCCAATTAATTTAATTAGATTGACAACTCTATAAGCTTTTTAATGGTATACATATAAGTTTAAGCGGTTTCTTAAAACCGGTTCAAAAATAGGTTTTAATGTCGGAATATCCGGTTCAAAAATTGAGATAACCGGATCTTTCCCCCAAAGAAAATTTGTTATTTATGTGTTCATAATTACAAGAGCTATTTGTGATAAATATTTCAGAAGCACTCCAGATGTCTACATAAGCAATAACCAATTGTTATGTGTACATACGAGTACCAATAAATAACCAATGACGAATATACAGAAAAACAAAACATAGTTTATTTTGGAACCAAAACCGATTAAATGTAAAAAAGGACAATGAAAACGCGACAAAATCAATTAGTTGTCAAAGAGAACAGTACATAAAATCTCCTGAGCAACATTTTTTTAGAATATTTGGGTGCTTAAAAATCTCATCTTGTGGTACTTTCACTACGGTTCAAGAAATAAAGGACGAAAAGGACAAAAATATTCGCCAATCGACTTGTCACCTCAAAACGAAGCTACAACAACGCCAAACAGAGATATGTAGCTATTTTCCCAAGTATTATAGGGAAAAAATCAAATGGCGAATATTTCGTTTTGGGTTCTTAGTATACTCATCAAGGGCTTTCATCTCTAAATGAAATTTTCCACCACCAAAAATTCTGCTGCACAGTGTTATCAAACGAAAATTTTCACAAGTAAAGTTCATTTTTTATTTCGGCAAATTGATTTATTGAAGTCATTGTATACATCGCATGGTCGTACGTCAACTTTTAAATTTTGCAATGCTGCCTAGGTTCGATTTTTTTTTTTTTTTGATTAACCCGCGTATTTATATTTTATGCGTTTTGCTTTGCATCAGTCTCAATAAGGCTTGGTTTTACCTTAATTTCAGACACGTGTTTTGTGAACTATTATTTATTGTGATTATTTAATATATGTATATAGGTTGAAAATATATTCGGATTTAACGACAGAATTACTGACAATCATCCGAAAGTGCATATTTGTAATCGGACCACAAACGCGTTATTGGGAGTTTTAATTAATTTCAACACACATCTTTCCTAGTGCCATCGTCCAGGAATAAGAATAACAAATAAAATAATAATATAAATATTTTTAAATAACCGTTTTTACATTATCAAATGGATAAATGGCCGTAAAATATCTTAAATATTTCGTTTTCATCAACTTGTTTTGACTAATTGAACAGCATCACAATTAACTGTGTAGCACCACACGTATCCTGGGTTACTATAATTTAATTTTTCCCTATTACATTATCAACTTCACAATTACGTATGAAGAAACATATTGTATGTACTCGATATTGAAAAGTTTATTAATTTCCCTATTAATGTGTATTAGGTCGGGGCGATTTGAAAACCTTAATGTGCGCGTCTTGTACTGAGCAAAAAAGTCCACTAGACCACATGTCTACGGTGAAATTGAGCCTCCCGATTTTTACTCGAAGTCTTATATCCACGCTTTTTGGATTTTTTTTTTAGTTCATTTATATTAAATTCTTACATGTAAGCAAAGTCTCTTGGCCAATAAAATGAATACATTATGCAAAGTACAGATACATCACTACTCCCAAATTTTTTGGCGTATAAGAGCTAAACCATTGCGATGTTCGATCCAGCACTTAGACGAAAATTGTAGCCAAGATAATAATTAACTCTCTAGTGCATCGCAAAAACATTGGAACGCTCATTCAGGTAATTTAGGCCTTGAGACAGACCAAAACTTTCGGAAAATGTCTATAAATGACACTGTGCTACAAAAGTTGACCAGAAAAATATTCATGGACAACGAAAATATAGTTGGTGTCGTTAGTAAATTCAATAAACTTTTTTTGCGTTTTTCACACTTCAACTACTATAAGTTAGCCATTTGTTAAATAAAAGTTTTTTTCGAAAAAAATGTATTCACCCCTTAAAAAGTAAAAACGACCATTCGGCCTCCACAACAGGTTGTATTGAAGAAAAATGGAACAATAAGTTTCCTTTTTTTATGAAAAAAGTGGACCAGAAAAATATTCATGGACAACGAAAATATAGTTGGTGTCGTTAGGAAATTCATTAAACTTTTTTTGCGTTTTTCACACTTCAACTACTATAACTTAGCCATTTGTTAAATAAAAGTTTTTTTTTTAATAAAATAAAGTTTTTTCGAAAACACTGGAACGCTCATTCAGGTAATTTAGGCCTTGAGACAGACCAAAACTTTCGGAAAATGTCGATAAATGACACTGTGCTACAAAAGTAGACCAGAAAAATATTCATGGACAACGAAAATATAGTTGGTGTCGTTAGGAAATTCATTAAACTTTTTTTGCGTTTTTCACACTTCAACTACTATAAGTTAGCCATTTGTTAAATAAAAGTTTTTTTCGAAAAAATGTATTCACCCCTTAAAAAGTAAAAACGACCATTCGGCCTCCACCATAGGTTGTATTGAAGTAAAATGGAACAATAAGTTTCCTTTCGTTTATGAAGAAGAGTTTCAGCAAGTTCGGTAAACAATGTGGCTAGCTTTCAAAATACCGAAATCGGGAGGTATCGTTCTATCAAAACGTGGACAGAAATAGCTCGTTTGCAATGCCAAACATCCTAGTAGTAATAGAAACTTCTATACCAAATTACAAAGCTTTTCCGAAATAGACGAAAACTTTTAGATAAAGAAATGGTTCGTAAAAAATTACAAGAATAAAATTTTGTATACAAAATTGTAGCCACAACAATATTTAAGAACGTGAAAAAAACATTCGGCAGTTGTCGCCTTGAGACAATTTGCACAGTCTCGGTAAATCTGAAATTGTAAACGCATGTGTTTTCAGTCTGAACATAGATAAAATTTCGAAGATGGGCTTTATCGGTCCAGGTTTTTTATAGCCTACATATAACAGTAGGGCCCGATTTAAGACGGGTTTAGACAAATTTTCAGACCGAAATATCTATAATTTGACATTTAAGTTAACAAGAAACTTCTCAACAAAAAATTATGGACATAGGTCCACGTTTTCTTATAGTCACCATATAATTGTACCGCCCGATTTTCGGTATTTTGACGTTTTTAGCTACCTGTTCTGGCCGAAATAGCTATATTTCGGCATTAAGGGTTCCTAGTGGTCAACTAACTTCTCTAGCTAAAATTTGTGGACATATGTACTTTCACAACAGAAAGAAAACTAATACTTACATATTAGCTCAGAGTATTTCATGGTGGAGGGTATAAAAAGTTCGGCCCGGCCGAACTTAGCGCTTTTTAACATGTTGACGTATTCGTTCGTTTTTGTTATGAAAACCCAAAAATAAAAATCTTTCATTTGTTTGTCACTCGAACACAAACGTCAATCGTTCTGAAACCCACATTGGGTCTCCGTTCATGAATTAACGAACGAATGTACCAAACTTTTTACAAAAACAGACTACTAGTATTGCACTATAGGCCCAATGGCAGGTTTCTCTTAGATTCTTAACACTTTGAGCCACTTAGAAACAAAATCATTTCAACCTAGCAAAGCTTCATGACCACATACGGGGCTGTCAAAGATATTGCACCTTATATTGTAAAATTTTATAAAAATCTATCAAACAAAGAACAAATTTGTTTCGCTCGACAATTAAAAACCGCTAACATAACAGTTTTTTTTTTAATGGATAACATGTTTAAAGGGGAGTACACATTATCATTCAAAACTGACAGTCAACTTACTTTTAGGACAATTTTCCGACAAATAACAACTTTTATTTAGCTAAAACCGTTTGAAATACAATATTTGCGGTATTATTTAGAGATTACAAAAGAAATTTTTCAGTTAGGCTTTGATATTCACGAAATAGACCTCGATGACTGTCAGTTTTGCTTGTCAATGTGTACTATACTTAAAGGTATGTAAATAAATATTCTGATTAAGAATTAAAAAAGTAAGGAATATTTGATGTAGACTTGTGGTGTATTTTTTGTGTAGTTTATACGAGTATTGTAGTTTATATAGTGTTTGGAATAGAACTCTCGGTATTGTGACGTATTCGCGAAACTATATGTGGTAACATGGGGCGCCTTCGCCACGTTTTTGTTCAATATGTTCTCATATCGACATCATTAAAGTTTTTCCAAATATTATTTTTGGTAAGAATATAAGCATGTCTTGACTACAAGTTTTGATATATAAATGATTATAATTCTGTTTTTAAAATATTATTTTTGAGAATTTACAAAATGTCTAAAAAGTGGCGAAGCCTCCCCACTCATGGGGTAGCTTCGCCATCGACATAGGACATATATCAACGCACTCTAAAACTGGCATTTACCATACTTCCTCCTCAAATATCAACATTATGCATAAAAGGAACATGTTTTCTATTTAATAATCAAAAATGATTCTAAACTTTACAAAAAGAAACATATTCTAGCCGTTAATTGAAGAAGGTTCCTTGAATTTAGGCATAAAAATGAAATTTTTGCCAAATTAGATAGGTTTAGCACAATATTTGATTTCAACTTCACATTATAGCGTGGTATATCAATAGCATAAGCAATTTAAGTTAAACCTGGCATATTTCTCACATTAACCCACAACACCCCTATCATGGCGTAGCCGCCCCACCCCCTACATAGTTCTTAATATGAATATATTGACATTTATAATTACTTTCATCAAGCAAATTATTTGGATTTATATTCTTCAGTAGTTGTCTATTAACGGTATAAAATATAATTTTGATATCACAAAAGGTATACAAGATATCACAAAACATACCTACCATGAATATTTTTCGCAATACCCCAATTTTTGGGAGATGAAAGATCTTCGTTAAACTCACAATTTTTCCTTTAACGGCATTTCTGTAGCAGTTATAATTATCAAGAAAATCGGCTGGCGAAGGCGCCCCAGTGGCGAAGCCGCCCCATGTTACCATATATTTGGCAGAAGGTAATAGTGAGTACTATATGTGTAGAAAATTTTATCACCGTATGAATCCGTAAACTTATAGAAAAATACTTACAGATAGCGTAAGTAAGATAGCTGGGAGTGGGACTTGTCAATATGATACAAGTTGCGAAATTTGATAGTTATCTTACTCGAGTTATACTAAGCATTGAAATCTTTATGTTCAAGATCTCTTAATTTAGTAATTGGGAATACAAAAACCAACTAAATTTAAAAAGCTTGACCTGTAATTATAAAGTTTTCAAAAATTGAACGCGGTCGCGGTATTCTACTTCCAAATCATCAATTAATGATGAAGGTCACAATTACTATTGTATTGTATCCCAATATGTCAAATGATCTCTTAGATTTTGCGTTTGGCTAAAACCCGTTGTGGGGAAGGTCCCCCGCCCTCTCCATTTTGTAGTATAAAAACTACCTTACGTATCAAACCGTCAGTGAGAAGAGCAAAGCAAGATACATATGTTACAATAACGTCATCGCTATCTGAAACAGTGGAATAAAGATTTCGAAAAAAAAACAGCTTCAACATTTAGTAATGGAGGAGATAAATTTTTTAAATTCTCGTCATCTACTCCAGGATCTTCATCTATAATGTAATTAGGAGGGCGTCTATAAAAGTTTCTGGCCTAATAATGATAACGCAAATATTTATCATCAATAATAGTTTTGTTGTTTTCTAAAGTATTCTCTATCATGATTTATAAACTGTTGCCAGTGCTCAAGCCAATTGTTCAATCACTTTTTCCACTCGAATGAAGACATTGAGTTCCGGTCAAACATGCGTCGCGACGTGTTTGACCATCTTTAAAACATAGGAAGATATAAAAAATACAAAAACACTCATATTTTGATGAAAAATAGTTAAAAAACTCAAAAGTTTAACTTTGTCCTTGAATTTCTCTGCAACTACCAGACCGAACTTGACCGCTTATAATTCGTCTGAAAGCTGATTGTGTTATCTGTCTAACAAAAAATTATGAATATATCTCTATCCGTTCAAAATTTACAGAATTTTGACCAGGAAAAAACGATTCTGAACCACTGTGCGTCGGTTTGTATCGATGTGTAAGAGCTCACATTGCCATAGTGCACAATGATTCGAATTTTCTTGTTCGTTTCCGAAAACTCCACTCAGAATTATCGTCCTACGTTTTTCAAGCCGTATAGTCGATATATGGCCAGTTTAGCCGTAGAAACGGGCGATCATTTATTTCGAAGTGCTTCTTCAAGTACTTTAGTTGGATTTGGCTAGTCTTTGAAGACCCCATGGTCGATTGCTGTTTTGTTTCGGGCTGAGCATATCTGCATGGGTTAAATACTTCTAGATCGGAAATTAAAGTTCCGATTTTTTAAATGTGTGTTTAAACTTGTAAGTTTTTAAAATGTTAATTTCATAACTGAATACAAATAGGTAAAAAAACTTTTTAAGTTAAACGGTTTTATGTTAAACATACATTGCAATGTTTAAGATAAATGTGCTAAAAACCAAAAAATAATAAAATAGATACAGTCGTGGGAATTATAAACATATGCATAGACTAGACTAAAATAAAACCGTGGGGCACGTCAATTGTCTACAATCGTTGATTAAAATGTTTGTTTTGTAATGTTACACTATAATTAGGCAGTTGTTCAACCGACAACGATGGACGTGTGATAAGTAGGGCTAGAATGTGGAAACAAGCTAGCAAGCTCGATTATAAGCGAGTTTTAGGGTTTCATAGTAGTGAGCGAGTAGTACTTTGTCGATTAAAGACAAACTACGAGCAGTGAAACGCTTCCTCGCCAGGCAGCAGTGTGAATGTCCAACGATAAACTAGTTGAAACATCTCTTTTCCATGAGCAAGAAATAGTAAGTAATTTCCTCACCGTCTGCGGGCCAACTGCCTAACGACGAATTAAACGATTCTTCTATCGCACATTAAGTCGATAATTTGTAGACAATTGACGTGCCCCACGGTTTTATTTTAGTCTAGTCTATGCATATGTTTATAATTCCCACGACTGTAGCTATTTTATTATTTTTTGGTTTTTAGTACATTTATCTTAAACATTGCAATGTATGTTTAACATAAAACCGTTTAACTTAAAAAGTTTTTTTACCTATTTTTATTTTCTAGTTTTTAGTTTTTATTTCACATTCTGTTTAATTCGTTTAGTCTTCATTATTGCAAGGTTTCTTGCCCGTTATTTTATTGCAGTCCAACTCCTCTATACGTAGTCCCTGCAAAGATCTTACTCTACTAAGAGCCACGTAGGCTTGACCTTCTTCAAACAGTTTCGCACCTAAGTATACGACTGCGTGATCCACAGTGCTGCCCTGCATTTTATGTATAGTAGAAGCCCATGATAGTATTAAAGGCAACATTCTTCTTTCAGCCGTCCCGTAATTGTACTTAGCTGGAAACTGTATGGCTTTCGGGTGTATAAGATGTTCTGTATAGTGCACTGTATTCTTCTTGTCAAGCCCTTTTATTTGATACCCATATTGGTGGGATTGATAAAAAATTGTTATCAGCCATTTGGTAGCGGCGGCCATCTTAGATTTCAATTTTGCATAGTAAATTGTATTCTACTCGTTGAGACCTTTCATTTGATACCCATTTTGAGGGGATTGATAAAACCTAAGTTATACACCATTTTGTAGAGGCCGCCATCTTAGATTTTAACTTTATATAGTACATTGTATTCTACTGGTTGAGCACTTTCATTTGACACCCATATTGATGGGATTGATAAAACCTACGTTATCCGCCATTTTGTAGCGGCCGCCATCTTGGATTTCAATTTTTTATAGTATATTGTATTCTGCTTGTTGAGCCCTTTCATTTGATACCCATATTGATGGGATTGATAAAACCTACGTTATCCGCCATTTTGTAGCGGCCGCCATCTTGAATTTATAATGATAATGAATAAATATAATTGTATTGTCACCAAAATCCAAAGTGTATACAAAATTTCAGATTAATCGGTTGACAGGAAAAGGGTGAAATTTGAATTACTAAATTTGACCCTAGGGTGACGTAGGGGATGGAAGATACCAAGGAACGGTCCTGACCGGTTTTAACATGGCAAAGCCCAGGATTTATCTTGGTCCCTCTTTCATCTCAAGTGGACACTGACCTCCCCGTGGTGTCACCTGGGGAACTGCCTTTAACACCCGTTAAAGGTAGTGAGCTAACATGTGCCGCGCGTTCACCCATAAGAACGTTAAAAACTTGGGTTTGGGCGTCGGGTTAGTGACCCTCCCCTAGAAAAAAACAGCCTACTATGAAAAACGAAAGAAAAGAAAAACAAACCCCTCTAAAGTTGACGAACCCCGCAAACGTTTTAAGGACCATGATCTGCTAATCTGCACCTGGAATGTTCGCACTCTTTATAGAGAAGGTGCTGTCTTCGCATTGGCAGACGTACTTGGAAAGTACAAAGCCGATATTACTGCCATACAGGAAATACGATGGACTGGGAAAGATGTCACAACAACACCTAAAGGTGACGCACTGTATTATAGCTGCCATGACACAAAGCATGAGTTTGGTTGCGGTTTTGTAGTTGGTCGGAGGTTAAAACATCTGGTCTCCAGCTTCACCCCAGTGAATGAAAGACTTGCTACAATTCGATTTAAAGCAAAATTCTTCAACATCAGCTTTATCTGCGCTCATGTCCCAACCGAAGACAAGGACGAACAGACCAAAGATATATTCTACGAGAGCTTAGAAGAAACATATGACCGTTGTCCTGCCCATGACATTAAAATTGTTCTAGGCGATTTTAATGCCAAAATTGGAAAGGAGAATATCTTTGGACAAACAGTTGGGAAATTCAGTCTACATAGTGAAACATCAGACAATGGAATGAGGCTGATAGACTTCGCAGCGGCAAAAAACATGGTAGTTAGCAGTACTAGATTTAAGCATCTCGATATTCATAAGGGCACTTGGCTGTCTCCAGACCAAAGAACAATAAACCAAATTGATCACGTTGTGATAGATGGAAGACATTCATCGAGCGTGTTGGATGTACGATCGTTCCGAGGAGCAAACATAGATTCGGACCATTACCTCGTTGCAGCAAAGGTACGTACCCGTCTAAACGTTGCAAATAAAGTACGGACAGACACAACACGAAAGTTGGACATCGCCAAGCTGAAAACACAACAGATAGCCACAGCATATTGCACTCAACTGACCCAATTGCTTAATGATAGCGCTTCTCGTCCCGATAACATATCAGCACAATGGCAAAATATTGCCCACTCCATGCAAACAGCCGCAAAATCAGTACTTGGATACCAGAGACCTCCACCAAAGAATCCGTGGTATGACCAGGAGTGCCGTGCTGCTACCGAAGAAAAAAATGCGGCATATAGGGCTACTTTACAATCAGTAGCAACGCGTAGCGCACGAGAGAGGTATCGGGAGAAAAGGAGAGAGGAGAAACGTCTTTTCCGCAGGAAAAAGAGAGAAATGGAAAAGAGGGAGTGTGAACAAATGGAGATGTACAGGAGACAGAACGAAGTCCGAAAATTCTACCAAAGAGTGAAGCATCAAACTGATGGCTTTGGTACAGGAATATCCTCCTGTAGAGATCAACAAGGTAATTTGGTAACTGATACAGATAGTGTGCTCAGGATATGGAAAGAACATTTTTCCAAACTGTTGGTATCCGATAGCAGTGAAGACGGCGAAGATACCACAGATCTAATCCCAGATGATGGTATTGAATGTATACCGCCCAGCCAAGATGAGGTAAGGACAGCAATAAACCGGCTGAAGAATAATAAGGCGGCAGGAGCAGATGGCCTACCAGCCGAGCTGTTCAAAACCGGAGGCGACACGCTGATAAGGTGTATGCATCAGCTAGTTAGCACCATCTGGCAGGAAGAACGCGTACCCGACGATTGGAACGTGAGCATCCTATGTCCAGTCCACAAGAAGGGTGATAAGACTGTGTGCTCCAATTATAGGGGCATAAGTCTGCTCCCTATTTCATATAAGATAGTATCTGGCATATTGTGTGAGAGACTAAAGCCTATGGTCAATGAAATTATTGGACCCTATCAGTGCGGCTTTAGACCTGGCAAATCCACCATTGACCAGATATTTACCTTGAGACAAATCCTGGAAAAGACCCAAGAAATGCAGATCGACACCTTCCATCTTTTCGTCGATTATAAAGCAGCATTCGACAGCCCTATACGTTCAAAGGTGTTCCAAGCCATGTCTGATTTTGGTATGCCTGAAAAGCTCATTCGACTTTGTAGAATGACATTAACTGAGACGAGATCCTCAGTTAAAATTGGAAAGAACCTCTCCGAAGAGTTTACTACCAAAAGAGGTTTCAGACAAGGAGACGGCCTGTCGTGTGATCTATTCAACATCCTGCTGGAAAAGGTCATACGAGACGCGAAGGTCAAAAGAAATGGAACGATATACACGAACAGCCACATGTTACTGGCTTATGCCGACGACATTGACATAATGGGTCGATCGGTAAAGGAAGTAACTGACACCTTTGCAAAAGTCGAAAGAGAATCTGCTAAAGTTGGTCTGGCAGTAAACGGCGTAAAAACCAAGTTGATGGTATCGATGCGTAATATGTCCATAAACACAGCACCATCTGTGAATGTTGGTACCTATAATTTTGAGGTAGTAAAGGACTTCGTCTACCTCGGCACCGCCATAAACACAACAAATAACATCAGTTGTGAAATACGAAGAAGAATAGTGTTGGCTAACAGATGCTACTTTGGGCTGAGTAAGCAGTTTAGGAATAAAGCCACCTATCGTCAAACAAAAATAACACTGTTCAAAACACTGATACCACCCGTGCTAATGTATGGTTCCGAAGCATGGGTACTTGCTCAAGCAGATAAGGCAGTGCTTTGTGTGTTTGAGAGAAAAATTCTTCGAAGGATCTACGGGCCAATCTGTGTTGACGGCGAATATCGGCGTCGTATGAACATCGAGCTGTATCAACTATACAATGACATCAATATAGTCGAACGAATCGAGATACAACGATTGCGATGGCTAGGCCATGTTATAAGAATGAGTGATGATAAACCCGCTAAAAAGGCGTATAAATACGGGCCGCATGGAGGTTCTCGCAGATCTGGAAGGCCAAAGCTTCGTTGGAGCGAACAAGTGAAACGAGATATCACAAAGCTACATATCCCAGATTGGGAAAATACAGCAGCAAACAGAGAGGATTGGAGATTTTTTCTTAGTTCGGCTTATGGAACAAATGTTCTGTAAAAGGCCAGCTAAGTAAGTAAGTAAATTTGACCCAAGAATAAATAATAAATAAAAAAAAAACAAACGGGGTGAGCTAAATAAAACCATTTAAAAAACAAGTAAGATCGGCGTTAAGTTCGGCCGGGCCGAACTTGTTATACCCTCCACCACAAGTTGTATTGAAGTAAAATGGAATAATTAGTTTCCTTTCGTGTATGAAAATTTCAGCAATTTCGGTAAAACAATGTGAGGCACCATTCTATGGGGGCTATTTCAAAACGTCGATATATACCGACAAATTTCTGACGGACAGTTTTTAGGCTCAAAGAAGACTAAATACCAAATTTCCTATATTTGGGTAAGAGAATGTGGCTAATCGAAACGTGGACCTATACCGACGAATTTTAGTCAGAAATGGGGCAATATTAAAGCGTGGACCTGTACAGACATATTTCTGGCGAACAGTTTTATATCATACTAGCTGACCCGGTCCGCGTTGCTGGCCCGTTGTTTGGGTTCTCTGTGTAAACTTTAGTTATCTGTCCAGTATTGATGTCAATGTTTTGACATAAATTCCATGTAATGGTATCTCCCAAATTTAAGATATAAAATCTCTTTTATTATACCCTTCACCATAAATGGACAGTTTAAAGCGCTTTGTGACCCACATATAATGGTCGGTGCAGGTCAATTAACATTGCTATATATTGGTTTGTTGGTCTCGGTTGGGGTCATAAATATTACTGCAGAGAATTGTCAGTATAGGTCCACGTTTTGATATACATAGCTCCCATAGAACGGTACCGGCTGATTTTCACTATTTTTTTAGGATTTAACATCATTATCACACCAAAATGGCTGTAACCTGGTTTTAATATAATTTAAAGATGAGAGCATAAATATTCGGATCGACCGAAAGACACGCCTTTTTCTTTGCGCTCGGTATGCAACAGCTATAGGTTCACGTTTTGATATATCTCCCAAAAAACAGTACCTCCCGATTTTCGATAGTTCGGAGATATAGCCACTGTTGGGGGTCGTAAACAGTCTTGCAGAATATTTTCAGTATACGTCCTCGTTTTGATATACATAGGTCCCATAGAACGGTGGCGACTAATTTTCTCTATTTTTGGTGGATTTAAACTCATTCAGACCGATCGAACGTAACGCCTTTTTTCTACGCGCTCTATTTTACCACTATTGCATGGTAAAATACCCCTCAGCGAAATGTATGTTCCTTCGGTATATGTATGGCACCATTTATATAATTCATAAAAAATTACTACTATAAACTATAAACTGAAATCAATGCTCATGAAGTTTCACTTCCCACATTTTGAGATTTTATCCGTAATTGTAATATTTTAAAAATCGGACACTATCGCGGTATTCTGATTCTAATGATGATATTGTATTGTATATCAATAACTTTGTCTGATGTCCAATCATTTTTCTGGATTTTCGGTCTAGTGACATCTCAAGTCATCGGGATTTCACTGTATTCCAAAATGTGGAGTTGATCGAGCTATCCCACTTATTGTTAAGTGTTCAGGGTTTGTAGCGTTTTTTATGCACACTTACAAAATTATGTATATTATCTGAAATAATAAATGTTTGAACATTTTGTGATGACCATGATATTTCACTTCCGCGAAGACCATTCAGGGTCAAGACAGTATTACAATAGTATTGCAAACAATCTGTAAACAATACGTTCAAAAATATCATGGACTTCAGATTTTTTTTTTTTAAATTTTGAAGGAGAACCTCCGGTCACTACCTCCGGCCACTACCACTTGTTCAAGCTAGTGTTTATATCATTTTTGTGTCACGCTTACTAAAATTATGTATATTAATTGAAATAATACATTTTTGAAAACTTTGTGATGACCGCGATTTCAGATTTTATTAAAAACATTGTAGGGGAGGACCACCGGTCACTATTCTCAGTCGTATAAAAACAGCTTACGAACGTTCTAATTAATTGAAATAATACATTTTTCAAAATTTTGGGATGACCGCGATATTTCACTTCCGCGACGACCATTCAGGGTCAAGACAGTAATTACCATAGCATTGCAAACAATTTGTAAACAATATATTAAAAAGTATCTTGAATTTCGCGGTTTTCTTAAAAAATTGTGGGGAGGACCACCGGTCACTACACTTAGCGGGTTAAATAAATAGATTACGACCTATTCTCAGACCTAAAAACTTCACATACAAAATTTTATAAGATTTCCCAATCGATTTTTCGGAATTGCTTTATCGTGACATCTCAAGTTATCGGGATTTTACTGTATTCCAAAATATGGCGTTGACCGCGTTATCCCACACATAGAAGCCAGTGTTATAGCGGTTTTATAGTCACGCTTACTAAAATTTGCTATACTATCTGAAATAGTACATTTTTGAATAATTTAGGATGACCGCGATATTTCACTTCCGCGACGACCATTTAAGATAATATATAGCCTATTTTCACCACCGGTGTTCCCAGTACATTATCGGAAATTTTCCAAAAAATCTATTCAGCCGTTTTCGAGTCTTTTCGTTTTTGAATAATTTGGAATGACCGCGATATTTCACTTCCGCGACGACCATTCAAGAAAATATATAGCCTATTTTCACCACCGGTGTTCCCTGTACATTATCGGAAATTTTCAAAAAAATCTGTTCAGCCGTTTTTGAGTCTATTCGGAACATACAAACATACAAACATAGTAACATACACACATTGTCTTTTATATATTAGATTGAAGACTAAATACCAAATTTCAGCCATTTCGGTGTGATAATGAATCTGAAACCTTCAAGATACCGAAAATCGGGAGGTACCGTTCTATGGGGGCTATATGAAGGTGTGGACCGATACCGACAAAATTCTGGGGGAAAGTTTTATACCCCTAAAGAAGACTACGTACCAAATTTCAGCCATTTTGGTAGGATAATAAGGCTAAAACCTTAAAAATACCGAAAATCGGGAGGTACCGTTCTATGGGGGATATATGAAGGTGTGGACCGATACCGACAAAATTCTGGAGGAAAGTTTTATACCCCTAAAGAAGATACGTACCAAATTTCAGCCATTTTGGTAGGATAATGAAGCTAAAACCTTAAAAATACCGAAAATCGGGAGGTACCGTTCTATGGGGGCAATATGAAGGTGTGGACCGATACCGACAAAATTCTGGGGCAAAGTTTTATACCCCTAAAGAAGACTACGTACCAAATTTCAGCCATTTTGATAGGATAAAAAGCTAAAACCTTCAAAATACCGAACCTCGGGAGGTACCGTTCTATGGGGGCTATATGAAGGTGTGAACCGATACCGACAAAATGCTGGGGGAAAGTTTTATACCCCTAAAGAAGACTACGTACCAAATTTCAGCCATTTTGGTAGGATAATGAAGCTAAAACCTTAAAAATACCGAAAATCGGGATGTACCGTTCTATGGGGGCTATATCAAAACGTGGACCGATATATCCCATTTTCAATACCAACCATCCTGTAAGTAATAAAAACTTCTGTACCAAATTTTGACTCTCTATCTTTAAAATTGCGAGCTGTATCTTGATTTCAACAGACAGACGGACGGACGGACAGACGGACATGGTCAAATCGACATAGAATTTTATGCTGATCAATAATATATATACTTTATAGGGTCTCCGACGAATATTTCGATGTGTTACAAACGGAATGACAAATTTAATTATACCCTCCATATGGTGGAGGGTATAAAAACAAACGGGGTGAGCTAAATAAAACCATTTAAAAACGTTTGAGCTTTCGAATCGATGCTTCGATATCTCGAAACTAGAGGAGATAGGGGAAAGCCGACTAGAAATTCAGAAAGAGCATACCGGAAAACCCTAGAAACCACATGTATCTCAAAAAGTCAAAAATGGCGTATGAAACACTTAAGCATGACACCGACGATATGCCAAAATATCCAAAAACATGGATAAAAAACTTCAAGCCAAAATCGAAAGGCTTGATTTTCTCCGTAGACATATGCTTTAGTAGATTTTTGTGCTCAGTAAAATCCCAGAAGTTAGAAACGCTACGCGCCTATTAAGGTTTTTTTCCTTTCCATACAAATCGCCCCGGCCAAAAGCATATGTTTGTATGTACAAAAACACCCTGCAAAATTCAGTACAAACTTATTTTTATTGCAATACATTGACAATACTTTTGCCATTAATAGATTTCCAAGAACAGCACCAACTCTAAAAAGCTAATTTTAATAAGGTCTCTCTAATGATCAGCAAGGCTTCAGCTATCACCCCTTTTGTTTAGGGGTTGAGGGAAGTTAACTATAACTTTGCCAATGTTGTTAAAAATTCATATAAATTTTTTGCAACTGAATATGAACAAAACACTAACGAGCTTATTAGTTTGTTTTGGACTTTATTTTATGGAATATGGGTTTTTTTGTCGCAACAAAAGTTGTAATGGCAATAATAAACATTCACATTCGAAATACATCTTTTTATATATACGTGGTCTGAAAGCGTTTCCTCCTCTTCCTCAGCTGTTAAAGTGGTTGTCGTATGGGAGTTCCAGACGCTTTAAATGATTACCTAAATACTTATGGTCGGTTAGCAACAAATTTATAGGGTTATATAGGGCCCATGAAGTTTTTCAAATACGACATGTTTTACATTTTTATACTCTCAGCATTTATGCTAAGGAGGTAATATACACTTTCATACGGGAAAAATGTGCTTCATCGAAATAATGGTTTTAGACCCCAAGTATGTTTGGACGAAATCCGTTTCAAAAAATTTGGAGTCGATTTAGCTATGTCCGTCCGTCTGTCTGGCTGGCTGGTGCGCACGATAACTCTCGAACGGATCGACCAATTCGAACCAAATTTTGTATCATAATATTTCGCTCAAACATAGTTTAAGTTCGAAGATGGACCATATCGGTCAACTCCTTCGTGTTTCTCCCCCACAAAAGTTCGAAAATATTTGGAAAATTTGTGCGCACGATAACTCTTGAAGGAAAAGTTCAGTTTAGGACCAGCTCTCTAATCGCTCTAATTTTTGTTTGTAGCAACTTGTATTCACTGGCCCCATACAATGGTACAAGTCTCATCAGGCGCAAGTCCATACTTCCTCAGAAAATAGCCTGAATTTTGCAAAAGAACTCCTGTGAGACCATGTGTAGTAGTTGAAGCGCAAGAAAGGTTGTAAAAATCCCTATGGCACAATGTGTAGTGGCTGGAGCGCACTATAGTACTTGAATTGGTCAACCTATTTGGTCCGAAATTTGGACATCGCCATATTTTGCCCAAACTTAGTTTCAGTTCGAAGATGGGTAATACCGGTCCACAACTTTCTGCACTTCTACCCAAAATTAAAAAAAATGTCACTTAAATGGTGTGCACGATACACTTTCTCGAACGAGGTAACCAATTTGTTCCAAACTTTGGATCTTCTATAGAAGATAATAATATATTATTCCCCCGCAAAAGTTCAACATTTTTGTTTAAGTGCAGTTTAGGGTATGTTCGAAGATCATTCGGTAATGTATACCGAGCTTTTCGTTGTGGTCCTGTTTATGTTTATGTTTTCCGTGGACAAGTTCATGCTTTCTGGCATACTAGTCCAAATGTTATACGATGACCCACTGAAATGACTAGTGGGTGCGAAATCTATCGAAAAGTTACGACTTTCAAAATTAGATCCACTTTTATAATGGATTATTTCGGTACTTCAAGTACTTCTCCGCAACACTTTTGAACTTTAATCCTCATCCACATTTTTGTCTGTAAGGCCAAAAAATTCAGAAAAGACCCTAAACACATTTAATATGTCGGTAGACGAAAGTTTCAAAGATTTTTAGTATGTATGTATATATGATAATTATACCATATTAAACGACGAGCGTTTTATTTGAGAGATTCCATAATGATGAATAATTATTTTCTAGATTTTAGTGATATTATAAATAAAGCACTGTAACTTAAATAGTTTTTTTTTGACCCCTGAGAACCCCAAATGCCAAATTACAGTCCATTTGAGCAGAAAATGTATATAAAGCATAAAAATGTTTGATATCGGGTGGTACCGTTATATGGAGGCTATACCAAACCATGTCCTATGCCAACAATTTTTAGGGGGAACTTCAAAAGTTAAATTTCCGCTAAAAATGAAGACAAAATCCTCAAAATACTTGAAATCGGGTGGTACTGATATATGGGGGCTATAGCAAAAAATGGACCCATATTAGGTTTGGTTTCACATTCATGTATTGTCATCAAAATCCGAAAAGTGTGGTTTTAGTTTGATGGGTCAACTGCAACTTTGTGAAAAATGAGTTACCAGATTTGAAAAGCAAATGAGATAAAACACTGTAAAACAGTGTAAAAATAGACCAATATTGGTTTTGACAATCATTCATTGTCATCTAAATCTGAAAAGTGTGCAAAGTTTTAGTTCGATTGGTCAACTGCAACTGTGTGAAAAATGAGTTACCAGATTTGAAAATCAAATTAGATAAAACACTGTAAAACCGTGTACAAACGGACCAATATTGATTTTAATTTCATGTTCATGTATTGCCACCCAAATCTGAAAAGTGTGCAAAGTTTTAGTTCGATTCGTCAACTGCAACTGTGTTAAAAATGAGTTACCAGATTTGAACTAAACGGACACCAAAGCAAGTTGAATAAAACACTGTAAAAACAAAGTCGCCTAGCTGTTCAAAATTTGATCAGAAGATACATAATTCTAATCACTTTTCAAAAAACTTTTGACCCTTTTTGATTAAGAATTTTTAACCAAAAGATGATCAAAATGTGACAATAAATAACAAACAAATGGTTTAATTTTAAACGCCTCAATGATTTAATTGTGATTGCTACACATTTGTTCGATTCCTTTCTGATCATACCTGCGACTTAATCAGTTTTTGATCACCAAAAGGACTCTAAAAATCTCCGCAATGTGATTTTTGAAAAAAAAACAATCTTCCAAATGCTAGCTGGGTAGAGAACTCGAAATATTAAATTTTGTTAAACTAAATGTGGAAGAAATTAATGAAATTAATTGAAAGTTATCTTGCAGCTATTTTTGTATGTGCCGGCAGGATTTTTTTAGCTTATGGGTCGTTATCTCAGGAAGTATGAACTTACTCCAGAAAAAATATACCGTTGTCATAGGCACAGTGAAAACAATCATCAGCAGAAAATTTGAAGTATATCGGAGACATGTCCTCAAACTGCACTTTTCCCAAATTTTATTTGGGTCCATATTCCAAACTTACACATGTTTGGATGAAATAATACGATGTACAATGTTTGGACCAATAAGAAACTCCCTGAATTATTTAGGGGATTTGCATTTTAGTTGGTTCCGTCAGGGTTTCTTGGAACTTTTAGGCCATTATATCAGGAAGTATGAACTTGCCCCCGAAAATTGTACCGCCGTAAAGGGGGACAGCCTGCTGAAACAAATTTCAAAACGATCCGAGAAGTGCTCCTAAACTTCACTTCTTTCGAATTTCGTATGGGAGGTACCCGAAGAAGTGGACCGATAAAGTCTATATTCGAAACCGATCTGTATCTGAAAGGAATAATACGATGTACAAAGTTTTTAACCAAATAGATTGGTCCCTTCGAGAGATATCTTTTACACCATTTTACAGAAAATTTTTGAACTTTTGTGGGGAGGTACCCGAAGGAGTGGAGCAATATGGGCCACCTTCGAACTAAGTTTGTACAAAATATTTCGATACCCCAAAATTTGTTTCGAATCGGTTGATTCGTTCGAGAGTTATCGTGCGCACCAGCCACCCAGACAGACTGACGGACGGACATGGCTAAATTGACTCCAAATTGTCCAAACATACTTGGGTTCTAAAACCGTTATTTCGATGAAGCATATTTTTGATCGTATCAAAGTGTATTTACCCTCGTTGGGCTGAGGGTATAAAAATATTCAAGCGTTCTGATGCAACTATTCTATCATGTTGGGGTCCGGAGAAAACGAAAACACGTTTTTAAGTGCAAGTAAATGTATTCAAAATATCGCGAAACTTATATGTATATCAAAATATTATAGTGGATTTTGAAGGAGTGGGTAATAGCTTAATTTTCATTAAAAAATAGTGTTTTAGCGTTTTGTTGAATTCTGGTTAGCTGCATATTTTCTTAGTGTATTTTGTAATGCCAATTCGATCCTATACTTAAATTTGACCTAAGGTTTTACAGCCTGTTCATGTATGTCGACCGAAAGGTTTTTTGCGCTTCGGAAGTGGAAATAAATCATTTTCTGTTCATGTAAACGCCTTCGAAACGAAAATCTATGCGACCGACAAGCCATACGAAATAACACGTAAGCGTACACTTTTCCATTAAATTTGGGTTTATGTATTTCGAAAGGGCTGTCTCTTTATAGAAAGAGAATTTCAAAATCACTCACTTGCTTTGTAGCTGCCGAGTAGAACGTAAGCTCGCGAATAACACCGAAAATCTTAAAACAAATTTATGCAACACAATCTTGAAACAAAATAAAAATTTTATAAACACTTTTAATGGGGGTTTTATTCACTATTTTGAAGAAATCAATAAAAATAAAATAATTCAAAATACCGACACATTTTATTTTTCAAACAAAACAAATCACACATATTCCAATGTTTGTATGTATATGTGGATTTTTGTTTTCATTTCTCATTTGGCTCTCATTTATGGAACATAGTTGTACAAATGTACATTCAAATTTGTAGTATTTCGCATAGGATACGTAACGGCAGTCGCACGATAGTTTGCGAAATACATGAACGCATTTTTAGACGGAAGTGAGTGCCTGCTTTCCTTTCGTACAGGTTTCCGTGCGACATACATGAACAGGCGGTTAGTCATGATGCACTCCAGTGCCCACCTCGGGAATAATTTTCCAAAGTTGGTCATGGGTATAAGATTAATATAGTATAATTGTTTCACAAACATCCCATACGGGACAAGGGAGACTTCTCTCATATCAATGACTGCACCCCGATTCATATTAGCTCAATGATAAGGGACCTACTGTTTATCGCCGAGTCTGACGGCGTGTCTTAAGACACCACATTGTAGAGAAGTTTTACATTGCTTAAATACTCAGGAAATGTCGCCAACTTTACTGAGGGATATTTTGCCACCGTTGCAAGGTGGGTGTGCATACCATTGCACCACGATGGAACCGTGGGTTTAAGATTATTCAGTATTAAAATCAGCTGCCATCTAGTTCCACACTATAAACGGTGGGTCGCTGAATAAAGCTGCCCTAGAATAGGGTTTCTAGGGATATATTAGCGTATAACTCTGTTATCTGACCACGTACAGTAACATAATTGGCATCAGTGGCAAATTGAAGAAATTTTCTTCCAAATTTGTCTTACGTTGGCGGTACCTGCCTTCCAGGAAGAACGCTATAAGTTCTATATTAAAAATTTTACCAATTTTCACACAAAAATGTTGATTTTTTTAATCCGCTAAATTGGTGGATTTTATGTTGTTTGTTCCCCAAGCCTTTTTTGCATCATAAGATAATCGGGACCTTTGCTCATGTCATTTTGTATTAACAGCATAAAACAATTCTTATCGTATACCCCCTTTCAGAGAGGAAAGGGGTAGAATGTTACGCTCTTGCTTTCTTGAAACACTCTTCGCAGCAGCACAAAGCTGTATCCGGCGCATTTGCTTGATTTTTACACTCTAAATATTGTTGGCCATCTTTTCCATACAAGTGAACGGCCACGTTTTAGGGTAAATGATGTACTTTATCTAAGTATATTTAAGCCAAGTTGTCGCACAAAACATCATTTTAGTTGAATGACGTCAAAGACAAAATATTCGCCGTTAAATTTTACTATAAGTCACCGAGTCATAATAGAACAATGAAATATCTATATCAATTTTTGTACTCTCCAACATAATATGGAGGGTATAATTAAATTTTTCATTACGCTTGTATCGCATCGAAATATTCAACGGAGACCCTATAAAGTATCCCAGCAACATTTGAAGGAAGGGATTCCATTCCATGTCGTGATTTCATGGCATGTTTGCATTTGTTTAAACGAAGTCGTTAAAGATCCGATCTTTTCATTGGCATTTGAACCAATGCAAAGGAAGTCGTGATATATCCGATCTTTTCATCAGCATTTGAACCCATGAAAATGAAGTCGTGAAAGATCCGATATTTTCATCAGCATTTGAACCTATTCCATCGATCCAATGACAAAATTTTGTGTTATTATTTATAATTTTTTTCTAAATATATAAGATTAATTATTTACAATAGGCTTGATGTTGTCGGAGACTCCAATCACAACCAAGGTTGTTAAAACTCTCGTCGTAATGATAATGTCATTGCAAAGGTTAGTGAAAATGACATTCCAAAGCATTGGTGGAAATGACATGCCAAAAACATTGGTGAAAATGACATGTCAAAGCATTGGTGTAAATTACATGCTTTGGATCCAAAAATGAATAGCATCTTTTGGGGCCCAGCAAAATTTTATGGAAGTGGTTCCATGAGATGCAATGATTTCACTGGATCTTTTGCATTGGTATAAATGAAGTCGTGAAAGATCCGATCTTTACATCAGCATTTGAATCCATTCAAAGGAAGTCGTGAAAGATCCGATCGTTTCATCTGCATTTGAACCAATTCAAAGGAAGTCGTGATAGATCCGATCTTTTCCTTAGCATTTGAACCCATTCCATCGATGCATCAGAGATGAATTTTGTGTTTTTATTTTATTTAACACATGTATATATTCTTTTATTTATCTAAATATGTACGTAAGTACATGTAAGATTTATTATGCTAGGAAGTTCCAATCATTGAGTTAAAAGTAGAGTCGGACTGCACTCTTTGGTATTAATCGTGTTCCTTTACGTGCCTGAGGTTACCAGTTTTTACCCGCAAAGTGTTCCCGTACTTTTAAAAGCATACAATTTATATGAGAGCATTTCACCACTCTTACCATTTTTGCAACAATTACCATTTTTAAAAGTAAAGGAACAGACCAATTATAAAAGTTTCCTTGCCTGCTCTAGAGAACCCTGCTCTACAAGTCGATTTGTAGATCCCTACAAAAAGAGTACATATTTCCAAAACGTTGTAAAATAAAATTCACGAAATAGTTATCTGCAGTTGGAGTCCATGTCGAAATCTGCACTGCACTGATGGGAAGTAAAAACATTTTGTATGGTGAATCAAAACCCGGGGACGGTCGGAAGTCAAGTTTCTCACTTAAGTTTACAACCTGTCGCTTGTCAAACACATCGTTCCCGAAGTCTGGAAAATGGACCAGCCACTGAAGCCTGGCAAGGATGCCAGCAAAGGTGAATCTTACAAACCGACTTCGCTTTTGTCGCCCGTAGCAAGGAACCTTGTGGCTTTAGTTCTTCCAGCATCAGAAATAACTTTCCAGTTGCCGATCAATAGCATGGGATCCGTAAGCAGCACAACACAACTGCGCTGAAGGCCATCTCCACACTTATTAGCCGAGGACTCACTCAGAGCAAGCCGTGCGATAGAACAGTGATAGTGACACTTGATTTAGCAAAACCCTTTGATATTGTCAAGCGACCCACGTTGTTTGAGGTCATCGAGCAGACTACGCACCGTCCAAGTTTGAAACGTTGGATAATAAATTTATAAGTGTGGACGACAGTAGTACGTAGAATTTAGGATCAAGAAGTCCAAGACCCGTAGAGTGAAGAAAATCTCTTCTGAATTCCAAACGCTGCAGACGTATGCGAATGATTGTACGATCTTGGCGTAATGTGCCTTCCCTGACGACATTTTTGAAAGACTGAACTCCTTTTGTCTGATCTTATCATTTTTTCCACGCGAGGAATATGCAAATACCAGTCAATAAATCTACGGCCACTCTGTTCACTACCTGGGCGGCAGAGTTGATAACAATAGAGTTGAAGGCAGCCAGGGGGTCTTCATAATCTAGAAAGAGAAGTCCAACGTTACAAGAGATAACCCCTAGATCAACAAGCTTTCAACCAGGTTTAAGTAACATTCACACGAATGCAGTCGCAGATGCAGTAAACAATTATCGTGTGAATGCGGTCCTTGGAGAACATCCACCATCTATCGCAGCTGAGAAGCACAAGCTGTCAGGACAAACCAGAGTATTTTTGGGTTAATACGCTCGGGATGGTGCAGCCGTCAAAATTCCTATAGGGCAAGTACTGTTGACACCGTGCAAAACATCTGCCCAGCACACAGCACAGGCCCCCACGACACACGGCTCCTTTTCAATTACCCTACCAATCCTGCTAAGAAACTTAAGTATGCAGCTTTGTGGTTACAAACCATATAAATAGCGAAATAGCCACATTCTTACGGCTGATAGACCCAGAGTCAGATTAAGCAGAAAAATGAGAATACAAACATATTAACTACTGTTACAACAACGAGAGCAAACTGCAATTATAGATGTAAACATTACGATGATAAATAAATCATAAATTCCTTTGAATTAATAAAATAAAAAACATGAAAATCATATTTCATATTTTCCATTTTCCGAACAAGAAGTGAAAATTACATGCCAAAGGTTTGGTGAAAATGACATGCCAAAGATTAGTGAAAATGCTATTCTTGGGAATTGGTTAAGGTGGCATTCCAAAGGATTGGTATAGATGCCATGCCAAAGAATTGTTGAAGATGCCATTCCATCGAGTTAGTAAAGATAACATGCTTAGGATCTGAAACTGAATTGCATCTTTTGGGGGTCACGCTCTTGTAAAAAGAATGAGTGAAGATGCTGAAAAAATGACATTCCGTTTCACTTGCACCCATTCTTGAATAGCATCTTTGGCATCGAACATTTTGTTGGGGGTCCATGCTTATATAAAATTCATCGATGGAGATGCTAAAAAGATGACATCCCAGATCACTTGCACCCATGATGGGTGCTGGGTATATATTTATATTCTTGGTCAGGGTAAAAGTCGATATAAACATGTTCGTCAGTCCCCCTATTGAAATCAAGATACAGTTATATAAGATTCTATTACTCCTAGGATGTTTGGTATTACAAGTGGGATATATCGGTACACGTTTTGATATAGCCCCCATAGAACGGTACCACCCGACTTTCGGTATTTTGAAGGTTATAGCTTCATTATCACACCGAAATTGCTGAAATTTGATATTAAGTCTTCGTTGGGGGTACAAAACTTTCCACAAGAAATTGTTTAGTATTGGTCTACGTTTGGGTGGAAACAATTTTATGTTTGGGTGCAAAAAAATACAAAGCCAAAATGCACAAAAAAACATGCACCAGTTGGCGCTTACTGAGAGCAAGGGAGCGTAAAATTCAATGTAAAACACTTTGAAATGTGTGCTCACTTGCTCTCAGTAAGAACTCACTGGCAGGGATGCCAGATAAGTTTCGTCGAAAATCGGCACTTTTCTGGTGCCAAAATCGGCAAAATCGGCAAAAAATTTTCAAAATCGGCAAAAAATCGGCAAATTAAATAACGTTTATTTCAGTTCAAATTATTGCTATATTTAATAAGCATAAGTTAAAAAATAACACTTTAAGTGCAACAAAACAATTAACAATTCATAAACCAAGGCAATAATTCAAAATATGTATGAATATAATTCAAAATATGTGTGAATATAATTCAAAATATTTATAAGTACGTGTATGTATATATGAAATCAATATATTTTCAATTCAGTCAAGCTAAGTCCCAATTTACATTAGGCGAGTTTACTTGCGGCAATTGTCAGTTTGATGGAAAGAGAGGTGAGGTATATGGTAACCCTTTGCCTCTCAACACCCTCTCTCACCCACAAACTGACAATTGCCGCAAGTAAACTCGCCCGATGTAAATTGGGACTATGCAAAACGTATACAAATATTGTCTTAAGAGGTTATTAATAAGGTGATTGTTTTTATACCCTCAGCATTTATGCTAACGAGGGTATATAAACTTTCATACGGGCCTCATCGTGCCTCATGTGCCTCATCGAAATAATGGTTTTAGACCCCAAGTACCTTTGGACGAAATGTGTTCCAGACAATTTGGAGTCGATTTAGCAATGTCCGCCCGTCTGTCTGTCTGGCTGACTGGTGCACACGATAACTATCGAACGGATGAGCCGATTTTTCCAAGGTTTGGCTTTCGTAATATTTTGTCCAAACTTAGTTTAAGTTCGAAGATGGGCAATATCGGTCCACTCCTTCAGGTACCTCTCCCACAAAAGTTCGAAATTGTTCGGAAAATTTGTGCGTACGATAACTCTTGAAGGGAGTAACCTATTTGGTCCATACTTTGCACATCTACCAAACATAGATGAGGTTCCAATACGTACTCAATCGGTCCACACCTTCGGGAACCACCCACACAAAAGTCCAACAATTTTCGGAAAAATTGTAGGCGCGATAACTCTTGAAAGGAGTGGCTGATTTAGTCGATTTAGTACTCTACACATCCTAATATGTCTACAAGATATAGATTATTTACCAATATGGACTCTATTTGTATATACCTTCGGGTACCTCCCACACTAAATTTCGTATAAGGTTTCTAAGACCTGAGGCCCAATTCCGTTTCTATGAAAATGTAAAATGAAAACTTTTACAAAGGAGAAAACTGTCAAATGAAAAAAATTATAAAGGAAATATTTTTCATTTCAATTTTTCATAGAACAAGAATCCAGCCCCTGCTCTCGAATCACTTCGATTTTGGTTGAAACAATTTGAATACGCTGCCTCCATTACGACGGTAAAAGCTTTTTTAGGGGCATGTCCATACTTCTTGAGAATATAGCCCGAGAGGTGTAAAAACCCCTATGGCACCAAATGTAGTGGCTGTAGAGCACGATAATTCTCGAACTGGTCAACCGATTCCAAAGTTATACGATGACCCACTGAAATGACTAGTGGGCGCGATATCTATCGAAAAGATATAACTCTCAAAATAAAATCCACTTCCCTAATGGATTATGTCGGTCCATTCCTTTAAGTACCACCTCCACAACACTTTTGAATTTAAATTTTAATCTACATTTTTCGGCAATTTCAAATATCTAAAAATGGCCACATAATTCTGAAAAGACCTTAAAAACATTCGATCTGTCCGTAGAAGAAAGTTTCAATTCACATAGGCTAGGGGTATACCTCAGTCAGCAAAGCCGACTGACACTTTCTTACTAAATTCAATTTCTGTAATAAATATTTGAATTAAAGTTTTGTAACAAATCATTTTTAATGACAACATTATAACAGTTAGACTTATTTAATTTTAAGTATGTAGTCTTTAGTAAAGACAATTCCTTCCATCGAGTCCCTAACTAATCGATCTCGGCACTTGTTTTTATTTAAATTTACTTGACTAGAATCTCTTTCCACATTTGCTGAAGAATGTGGCAAGACTAAAACATGTTTAATAAATTTGGACAAAATAGGAAATAATGATTCAGAATTTGCACATATTAATGCACACATTGTCTTCCAAAATTCTAGTAACTCTACGTTTTTATCTTTAAAAAATTTTTGAAATTTAAACGTAAAAGTTCGCGTGATTCTTGCTTTTCGTTTATGTTTACATATGAAGCATTCGTATTCCTTTATAATGTCGAAAAATGAATCTTGTGTGCCATTTATTATAAAACTTTGATTTATTGAAGCTAGGCACTTAAATTTATTTTCAAAATTAAACCGCTTCAAAATCTGACCACAAAGTTCAACGTAAAAGTTTGTGTAGTTTTTAATTATTTCCACTAACCCACTTTTCGACAATTTCGTTTTTTGAACATAGTAGGTTATAGTAATCAAACAAATTCAAACTGTTTTTATAAAATGTTAAAAAATGTTATTATTGTTAATCTTTCTTATTGTACCAAATTAGTTCTAGCAACCACTATTTTCATACAAAATGGAAATTATATGTGAACAAGTTGCCTTAACTAAAAATCGGCATTTAAGGGGTAAAAATCGGCAAATCGGTATTTCTATTTTTTTGGACTAAAAATCGGCAAAATGCCGATAAATCGGCAAATCTGGCATCACTGCTCACTGGCTATCTCTATAGTATACACACAAATGTTGAGGTTGTTTATTGAAAGCCAAAAGAACAACAAACACATAGGTACATACAAAATTCCAAAAAAAATACATAGCACACTTTAATAAAAGAAAAACTGATTGAAATAATTTGTAAATAGTCACACTTTTAAAAAGGAAAAATATATAGAAACGTAGTTGAACGCTTCTCCTTATTTGTGAAATAAAACAAATTGTCCTCATAGTTGAAATCATCAGCGGGGAATCGGCATCTAGAATCAAATGATTATGTAATGTAATAAATAAATATGGATATGCCATATTTCAAATATACATAAGTATGTATGTAATTACCAATATTAAATGCGATTTCTTCCTTGTCCAATAAAATAATTCCGTTCATCTTTCCGATTCAATTATAAAATGTATTGGGCATTTAATTTACTAAAAAGCACAATTTCTTTAAGAAAACACAAAACACTGATTGATTCACTCACTTTAGCGTCTTGACTCTACAAAGGCATCTAAAACACTGAAGAAAGAAAAAATATAATTCATATCATTTCTTCTTTTCTTCTTCGCCCGCTATGTTGGTTAACAACAACAAAACAAGAAACACACTAGTTTGACTCATACATGCCACCAAAGCCCCCTTCTTCGCTTCTACGTCTTCTATTATACAATACACACAACTCTTCATTACAAAACAGCATTCCACAGCTGCGAGAGAACTGTTATTACTCTCGTTGACAAACATCCTCTCTCCACACATGAAAAAAATGTTGTTTACGTCAATGTAAATAAAAGAAAAAAAGGAAAAAAATAAATGGCAGTATTTTCGTATTGATAATATTTGACTAGAAGTCAAATTAGCTTTATTTATTAAATAAATAGGTGGGGGTTGGTAACGATATTACCTGTAATTTGCAACGATCTTGCAGATGCTTACAATAAAGCTTCGATAGCGTTCAACGATCCGATGGAAAGTAAACAAGTAAAAAAGCGTTAAGTTCGGCCGGGCCGAACTTTTCATACCCTCCACCATAAAATATTCTGAACTAAAATGGAATAATTAGTTTTCATTCCTGTCCCCGTTAAAAAGTCAGATAATGTACATAAAATGCTTCATTCGGGAGGCCCTTTTTTATGGTGCCTATATCTAACTATGTATGTTGACAATTTTTGGTGGGCGAGAAATTGGGAGGTACCGTTATATAGGGGTTATAATAAAACATGGACCTATGTTGACAGTTTTTGATGGGAGCCTTTAATGTCAAATAACTCCTAATTCGGTTAAAAATTTTAGCTAGAATCCTCAAAATACCGAAAATCGGTACATAACGTGGGAACTTCAAATGTCATTAACAGCTAGTTTGGAGGTATGTGGGCTATACGAAAATATGAACTTAAATGAACACTTTTTGTTGCAGAATTTTTGTTGGCTTTTAAATTTCAAATTGCAGAAAGTTTGTCCAAAAAATAAAGCTAAGGTACGGAAAATCGGGAGGTTTGTTTTGGGGCTATACCAAAACATGAACCTACGTGGTTAAACATTTTATGTAAAATCCTCAAAGCACCGAAAATCGGGAAGTATCGTTATATTGGGGCTATGTTGAAAATTGTTGATGCAGATATGTGGTGACCACTACAACCTTCAAATGTCAAATTACAGTTAGTTCGATTAAAAATTGTAGCTAAAATTGCCAAAACTCGGACCTACGTTTACAAATATTTCGAATATAAGTTTTTTGGTCACTAAGAACTCTAAATATCAAATTATAGCTAATTCGGTCTAGAAATGTCAATTTAAACGTCAAAATACCTGAAATCGGGCGGTAGCGTTATATGGGGGCTATTCCAAAACATGGACCTATGTCCACTAGTTATATAAGTTTATTGACATTTAAGAACCCTAAATGTCAAATTATAGCTACATCGGTCTGAAAATGTAGCCAAAAACGTCAAAATACTCTAAATCGGGGATACCGTTATATGGGGCTATACCAAAACGTGGACCGATATAGCCCATCATCGAACTTGACCTGCCTGCAAACCAAAGACGCATTTTCCCAAAATTTCAGACAATTTAGGTGGAGAGGTGTGGTGACCACTAAGAACTTCAAATGTTCAAATTACAGTTAATTCGGTTTAAAACTTGTAGGTAAAAATCTCAAAATACCGAAAATCAGGAGATACCGTTATATGGAGCTATACCAAAACATGTACCTATGTTCATAATTTTTTCGAATATAATTTTTTTGGTCACTAAGAACCCTAAGTATCAAATTATAGCTAATTCGGTCTAGAAATGCGACATAAATCGTCAAAATACCTGAAATCGGGTGGTAACGTTATATAGGGGCTATTCCAAAACATTGATCTACGTCCACTAGTTTTGTTATATAAGTTTATTGACACTTAAGAACCCTGAATGCCAATTTATAGCTAAATCGGTCTGAAAATGTAGCTAAAAACGTCAAAATACCGTAAATCGGGGGTACCGTTATATGGGGGCTATACCAAAACGTGGAACTATGTCCACAACTTTTGTTATATAACTTTATTCACTCTTAAGAACCCTAAATGTCACATTATAGATAAATCGGTCTGAAAATGTAGCTAAAAACGTCAAAATACCGTAAATCGGGGGTACCGTTATATGGGGGCTATACCAAAAGGTGGACCTATGTCCACAACTTTTGTTATATAAGTTTATTGACACTTAAGAACCCCAAATGTCAAATTATAGCTAAATCGGTCTGAAGATGTAGCTAAAAACGGCAAAATACCGTAAATCGGGGGGGGGGGGGTACCGTTATATGGGGGCTATACCAAAACGTGGACCTATGTCGACAACTTTTGTTATATAAGTTTACTGACTCTTAAGAACCCTAAATGTCAAATTATAGCTACATCGGTCTGAAAATATAGCTAAAAACGTCAAAATACCGTAAATCGGGGGGTACCGTTATATGGGGGCTATACCAAAACGTGGACCTATGTCCACAACTTTTGATATATAAGTTTATTGACCCTTATGAATTCTAAATGTCAAATTATAGCTACATCGGTCTGAAAATGTAGCTAAAAACGTCAAAATACCGTAAATCGGGGGGTACCGTTATATGGGGGCTATACCAAAACGTGGACCTATGTCGACAACTTTTGTTATATAAGTTTACTGACTCTTAAGAACCCTAAATGTCAAATTATAGCTACATCGGTCTGAAAATGTAGCTAAAAACGTCAAAATACCGTAAATCGGGGGGTACCGTTATATGGGGGCTATACCAAAATGTGGACCTATGTCCACAACTTTTGTTATATAAGTTTATTGACACTTAAGAACCCCAAATGTCAAATTATAACTAAATTGGTCTGAAGATGTAGCTAAAAACGGCAAAATACCGTAAATCGGGGGGTACCGTTATATGGGGGCTATACCAAAACGTGGACCTATGTCCACAACTTTTGTTATATAAGTTTATTGACCCTTAAGAACCCTAAGTGTCAAATTATAGCTACATCGGTCTGCAAATGTAGCTAAAAACGTCAAAATACCGTAAATCGGGGGGTACCGTTATATGGGGGCTATACCAAAACGTGGACCGATATAGCCCATCATCGAACTTGACCTGCCTGCAAACAAAAGACGCATTTTCCCAAAATTTCAGCGTTCTATCTCCATTTTTGTGGATGCTAGAGTGATTACCACAGACGGACGGACGGACGGACGGACGGACGGACGTGCACAGATCGACTCAGAATTTTACCCTGATCAAGAATATATATACTTTATAGGGTCGCAAATGAGTATTTCAATGCGTTACAAACGGAAAAACAAACTTAATATACCCTCCATACTATGGTGGAGGGTATAAAAAGATGATGAGAGGTGGGGAAATGTCAAACAACTCAACGAAAGAATTATCGTTAAAATCTGCGATGTAAATGTTACAAGGGTGTAACAATAAGGAGCTTGCAGATTTTAACGATAATGTAGACCACAACAGATTGGCCGTTGTAAATGAAACTAATAATGAAAATAAACTATTTAACATAAACAAATGTTCTAACATAAAAAATATGTTTTACCCAAACATATCAAATTGAGAAATGTTACAAAATGTTGCAAACATATATTTGTTTGCAACCGGTCCCAAACATATATTTCTTTGGATCCAAACATATTTCTAACATAAATTTTTCTGCGTGTAGTTTATTTTGAGACTTATAGTGGCATTTTAGAATTCCATCTTTTGATACTATTTGTCTAAAACTAAGTTTCATAATTTTTATTGTAATATAATAATAATTTTTATAAAAAAATATGTTTGTGTTTTGTTGGCAAAGTTGATATAGATATTTCATTGTTATATACTAAAAATATATATTTCATTTCTTCGGTGACTTATAGCAAAATTTAACGGAGAATATTTTTGTCTTTGATGTCATTCATTTAGAACAAACCCGTTCGTAGGTATTGATATGGTTACGAAGTTTTTCGGCAAATCACACACACGCGACCCGAACGCAAAGTAATAGAGCAAAAGTTTTGATTTTTTTTTTTACTTCAGTCTTGTACTGAATGTCATGCAAGCAGGTTGATGCCGCTTTATTTGTTTTTTTGGGTACACTGAAAAAATTTTGCAGTTGTACAGCAAATTTGTGGAGGGAAGAATTTGAAAATGATTTTTTGTATTAATATTTTTAATGACGCAGAATGCCTCGTCTGCAATGCAACAATAAAAAATGTATATAAACAACCCTGCGGGGAAATAAATTAGCTTAAAAGTAATTTGTAACTAGTTTAAAAATAACCACAACTGGTTATTTTCTGACTATTTTCCTTTATGCCAACTAACTATTTTAACATGGGGATGAGCTAGGCAGTGGACAATTGTCCATCTCTGCATTACTTCTAACTAGTTACTAACCAACTATTTTTGACTAATTTATATCTAACTATTTTTTGACTTATTATAGTCAGTTAATCTTAAAGAGAGTGAAAAAATACTTTTTATTTATATTTGTATTTCTCTTTATTTTCTCTTTTGATTTTATCTTTACCTTTTTATTTTGACACCAGTTATTTCTCAGCTATGTTTCCTTGTTAACAATTGTTCCTCTTTTGATATGTCGAGGCAATTTGTAGTCAGTTGTAGAATAACGCATTTATAACTAACTATTTTTTCAACCGGTTGACAAAAGTCCCGCAGGGAAAGGAGAGGATTCGAAATGCGGTATATGTATCTGTTTGCTTTGATGAAAGCACTGATATAAGGGACACAAGTCAAATGCTAATTTATATTAGAACCGTAGACAATTTGTTCAATGCATTTGAAGAAATTTTAAAGTTGAAATCGCTATCATTAATTAACTCTTAGCAATCGCAGTTGTAATAAAAGAAACTGAAGTGGATACTTTTGACTGTGATTCATACAAAGCGAACGCGCCAACAATATATTTTTTCTATTTGAAAATTTTGCCTTTTTAAGCGAAGATCATTTTTAGTATTATTTTTATACCCTCCACCATAGTATGGAGGGTATATTAAGTTTGTTTTTCCGTTTGTAACGCATTGAAATACTCATTTGCGACCCTATAAAGTATATATATTCTTGATCAGGGTAAAATTCTAAGTCGATCTGAGCACGTCCGTCCGTCCGTCCGTCCGTCCGTCCGTCTGTGGTAATCACTCTAGCATCCACAAAAATGGAGATAGGACGCTGAAATTTTGGGAAAATGCGTCTTTTGTTTGCAGGCAGGTCAAGTTCGATGATGGGCTATATCGGTCCACGTTTTGGTATAGCCCCCATATAACGGTACCCCCCAATTTGCGGTATTTTGACGTTTTTAGCTACATTTTTAGACCGATTTAGCTATAATTTGACATTTAGGGTTCTTAAGTATCAATAAACTTACATAACAAAAGTTGGGGACATAGGTCCACGTTTTGGTATAGCCCCCATATAACGGTACCTCCCGATATACGGTATTTTGACGTTTTTAGCTACATTATCAGACCGATGTAGCTATAATTTGACATTTAGGGTTCTTAAGTGTTAATAAACATATATAACAAAACTTGTGGACATAGGTCCACGTTTTGGTATAGCCCCCATATAACGGTACCCCCCGATTTGCGGTATTTTGACGTTTTTAGCTACATTTTCAGACCGATGTAGCTATAATTTGACATTTAGGGTTCTTAAGTGTTAATACACATATATAACAAAAGTTGTGGACATAGGTCCACGTTTTGGTATAGACCCCATATAACGGTACCCCCCGATTTGCTGTAATTTGACGTTTTTAGCTAAATTTTCAGACCAATGTAGCTATAATTTGACATTTGAAGTTCTTAAATGTCAATAAACTTATATAAGGAAAGTTGTGGACATAGGTCCACGTTTTGGTATAGACCCCATATAACGGTACCCCCCGATTTGCTGTAATTTGACGTTTTTAGCTAAATTTTCAGACCAATGTAGCTATAATTTGACATTTGAAGTTCTTAAATGTCAATAGACTTATATAAGGAAAGTTGTGGACATAGGTCTACGTTTTGGTTTAGCCCCCATATAACGGTACCCCCCGATTTACGGTATTTTGACGGTTTTAGCTACATTTTCAGACCGATTTAGCTATAATTTGACATTTAGGGTTCTTAAGTATCAATAAACTTATATAACAAAAGTTGTGGACATAGGTCCACGTTTTGGTATAGCCCCCATATAATGGTACCTCCCGATTTACGGTATTTTGACGTGTTTAGCTACATTTTCAGACCGATGAAGCTATAATTTGACATTTGAAGTTCTTAAATGTCAATAAACTTATGTGACAAAAGTTGGGGACCTAGGTCCACGTTTTGGAATAGCCCCCATATAACAGTACCCCCGATTTACGGCATTTTGACGTTTTTATCTACATATTCAGACCGATTTAGTTATCAATTGACATTTAGGGTTCTTTAATGTCAATAAACTTATATAACTAGTGGACATAGGTCCATGTTTTGGAAAAGCCCCCATATAACGTTACCGCCCGATTTCAGGTATTTTGAGAATTTTACCAACAAGTTTTAACCGAATTATCTGTAATTTGAACATTTGAAATTAGTGGTCACCACACCTCTTCACCAAAAATTGTCAAGAAAGCCCCCATATAACGGTACCTCCCGATTTTCAGTAATTTGATGATTTTAGCTACAAACCGAACTAGCAGTAATTTGACATTTGAAGTTCTTAGTGGTCACAACACCTCTCCATCAAAAATTGTCAATATAGGTCCATGTTCGGATATAGCTCCCATGTAACGGTACCTCCCAATTTTCAGTAATTTGGCAATTTTAGCTACAATTTTTAACAGAACTAACTGTAATTTGACATTTGAAGGTTGTAGTGGTCACCACACATCTGCATCAACAATTTTCAACATAGCCCCAATATAACGATACTTCCCGATTTTCGGTACTTTGAGGATTTTACTTAAAATGTTTAACCGAACGTAGGTCCATGTTTTTGTATAGCCCCAAAACAAACCTCCCGATTTTCCGTACCTTTCTGTAATTTGAAATTTAAAAGTCAACAAAAATTCTGCAACAAAAATTGTTCATTTAAGTTCACATTTTCGTATAGCCCAGATACCTCCGAACTAGCTGTTAATGACATTTGAAGTTCCCACGTTATGTACCGATTTTCGATATTTTAAGGATTCTAGCTAAATTTTTTAACCGAATTAGGAGTTATTTGACATTAAAAGCTCCCATCAAAAACTGTCAACATAGGCCCATGTTTTATTATAACCCCTATATAACAGTACCTCCCAATTTCTAGCCCACCAAAAATTGTCAACAGTTAGATATAGGCACCATAAAAAGGGCCTCCCGAATGAAGCATTTTATGTACATTTTCTGACATTTTAACGTACTCACTTAAAGTTGGGGACAGGAATGAATATTTTATGGTGGAGGGTATGAAAAGTTCGGCCTGGCCGAACTTAATGCTTTTTTACTTGTTTTTTTTTTTTAATTTATTGATCGAGCTTTTTTATGATCTATAATGCAAATGAAAAAGGAAAGCCGACGATTCGAACCCACACACCCACCACTATGTTTGGCTCTGAACGCTAACACGCCGTGACAACTTTTTTCCTGTGTTTTTCATTTCATACTCAATATGAAAATCATCACCCTGTTCTGTTCTGTCAGTGTAATTTTACCCACACATAAACAATTTAAGCGCTCGCTCTTCTTTAGGGGTGAGCACGCCTGTGTGCTAGCACACAGGCAAATTGTGAAAACTACTCTTAGTTTTTTGTGAACCATAAACAATAAAAAGTTTATGCAATTTGTTATTTATATTTGTTAATAATTTGAATTGTGGGCGATTTTAGATAACATTAATGTTTAAAAAATGTTGAAATAAGTAATGAAACAGCAAGAAAAATTAAATATTAATACTCCCTTAAATTTGCCTCTCTCTCGATTTTGCTCAGCTCTGCTCTTCTTGGTCCGCTATGATTTAGAGCATAGATGGGCTTTCTCGCACGCCAGCGTTGCTGTGGTTTGTTTCTCTTTTTCGTTGTAACAACATAAATAAACATTTACGGGTAATTTTGCAAATTTGTTTTTTATATAATAGTTTTTTGGACTTGTTAAGATACCGTCTGTGTTTAAAAAACATTAAAAAATCAAACAAATTTTAACAAAACCCTCGTTCTGATTTTCGCTTAAATTCTATTTAAGAGAAATTTTGCCCATCTATGATTTAGAGTGATGTTTTTTGTGGGACAACTTGGCATTAAGAGAGATAAAGTACAACATTAACCCTAAAACTTGTGTTTGATTTTTAAAGATTCTGGGCGTTCAAGTAAGATTTTGTTGGTAGTAATATTGCTTAAACGCAAGGATTCCAAGGAAAATCTTACTCAAAACTGTTCAAAAATGTACGAATACGGGAAACTTCCCCAAGCATTTAAGGTACTCTCCGACGTAAACATTCAAAACACCGATACACGTGTCTTCTATTTTTCGGTCCTCTTTCATAATCTGCCCGATTTTACCTATAGTTATTTTTGGTGTTGTACAGTGTAATATAAAATACTAGCAAAATGCCCGCTACTTCGTATGCGGAAAGGATATAAAAAAACAAATAAACAATATATAATATGGAAATGACAAACACTGAAAATTTGGTCGCACTAATACCAATTTTAATAAATATTTATTTTTATCTTAGTACTGTACGTACCCCTTAAGTTCGATTTTCAAAAAGATCAGCCGTATCTCACCCTTACACATTAACAGCGAGATCAACGTTGCACACCAATACACGACCTAACTCCAAAAAATAAAAATTCCAGCACTGTCCCTACACCCAAAAACAAATTGAGTACCATTAAGTAATTTTCGTATACTTATGGTACGTATTTCGACGACATATCTCAGCCATACACGGACATTAATACAAAATAATTACAGTACAAATAATTACAGATTCCAGCTGTATCCGTTCGTCCAATTCCAAATTGTACCAAACTTAGTATCAAGTCGAACTCTTCGTACCCATAAGTAAGATTTTCCAAAACTATCTCAATCCTTCACTTTAGTAGTAATCTTACTTCAAAATTTCAGGATTCAAACTCTATCCGTTAAACCAAATTAAAATTGTACTAAATTTAGAACAATTTATAATTTTCGTACCAATTTTCAAAACTTCCTCAACGCAACAGGGCTACAATAATCATACTTTCAAATTGCAGGATTCCACCGCTATCCGTTCACCTACATACAAATTGTACTAAATTAAGTACCATTTAGTGCTTTTCGTAACCATAAGTTTGCTTTTTCAAAACAATCTGAATCCTACTCTTCGACTGTAATCGTAATTCCAAATTTCAGGATTCCAGCTCTATTAATTCACCCGAATCCAAATTGTACCAAATTTAGTACCATTTCTTTCCCAAACAAAAATTTCAGGATTCCAACTCTACCCGTTCACCCAAATCCATATTGTACCATATTTAGTACCATTTAGTACTTCCCCTACCCATACGTACGACTTTTCAAAATTTCCTCAATACTACACTCCTACAGTAATCTTAATTCCTAATTCCAACACTATCCGTTTACTAAAATTCAAATTGTACCAAATTTAGTACCATTTAGTACTTTTCGTACCCAAAGGTACGAATTTCCAAAACTATCTCAATCCTACACCCCTACAGTTATCCGTTCACCCAAATCCAAATTTAGTACTGCTCGTAATCATAAATACGAAATTCCAAAACCATTTCCTTATTTCAACGCCATTTCCCAACCTTGATTCCCATACCAAATTTGAAGATTCTAGCTTTATCCATTAAAAATATGCAATTGGTACCAAATTTAGAAACTTTTAGTACTTTTCGTACAATTATAGGTCGAGTTTCTAAATACCCTTTGGTACATCTTCCTAACTCTCCATCAATGACCATTCGTTCAAAATTTCAGACTTCTAGCTCTTCGCGTTTCCCTAATACAATGGATTCCATATTTAGTACACTTTAGCACTTTTCATACCTTTCTACGACGAATTTCCAAAAACCCCTTTACACAAAAACAAATTATACCAAATTCTGTACAATTCGATTTTCCAAAACAACCTTAATCCTTCACTTCAACAGTAACCATAATTCCAAATAACAGGATTCCAGCGCTATCCGTGCACTCAAATCCAAGTTGTACCATTTGGTACATTTCGTACCCATAAGTACGAATTTCAAAAACTACTTCCATCTCAATCCTATACTCCAACAGCAGTCTGACCAAATTCCAGGATTCCAGCTCTATCCGTTCCCCCAAATCCAAATTGTACCACAGGTAGTACCACTTAGTACTTTTCGTACCCTTACTACCTCAGTCCTACACTCCAATAGTAATCCTAATTTCAAATTTCAGGACTCAAACACTATCCGTCACCCATATCCAAATTCTACCTCTATAGCCTACCGCGAACTGGTTGCAAATTCTAACTCTTTCCGTTTACAAAAATTCATACTTTAAATTAAAATAAATAAAATTAAAATACTTACAATTAAGGATTCCAGTTCTATCCGTTCACCCAAATCCAAATTGTAATAAATTTAGTACCATTTAGTACTTTTGGTACACATAAATACGAATTTCCAAAATTTCCCCAATCCTATGCTTCAACAGTAATCTCAATTTCAAATTTCAGGATTCCAGCTCTGTCCGTTCACTCGAATCCCTATTGTACCAAATTTAGTACTTTTCGAACACATAAGTACGAATTCCCAAAACCACCCTCATATCTCAGTCCTACACTTCACAGTAATCTTAATTCCAAATTTCGAGATTCCAACTATATCCGTTCACCCAAATCCCCATTGTCCCAAATTTAGTACCATTTAGTACTTTTCATTCACATAAGTAAGAATTTCCAAAACTTCCCCAGTCCTACACTCCAACAGTAATATCAATTCCAAATTTCAGGAATCCAGCTCTATCCGTTCACCCAAATCCAAATTGTACTAAATTTAGTACCATTTAGTACTTTTCGTACACTCAAGTTTCCAAAAACCCTTTGGTGCATCTTTCTTACTCTTCATCAGTGATCCTCAGTCCAAATTTGAGGAATAAAGCTCTATCCGTTCACCCAAATCGAAACTGTACCAAATTTAGTGCTATTTAGTATTTTTCGTACCCTATGTACGAATTTCCAAAACTTCCACAATACTAAACTCCACCAGTAATCTCAGTTCCAAATTTAGAGATTCCAGCGCTATCCGTTCACCCAAATCCCCATTATACAAAATTTAGTTCCATTTAGTACTTTTCGTACACATAAGTACTAATTTCCAAAACCACCCTCATATCTCAATCCTACACTTCAACAGTAATATTAATTCCAAATTTCAGGTTTCCAGCTCTATCCGTTCATTCAAATCCAAATTGTACTAAATTTAGTACCATTTAGTACTTTCCGTACCCATATTCCATTTTCAAAACTACCTCAATCCTACACCCCACCAGTAATCTCAATTCCAAATTTCGAGATTCCAGCTATTATCCGTTCACCCAAATCCCCATTGTATCAAATTTAGTACCATTTAGTACTTTTCATACACATAAGTACGAATTTCCAAAAGTTCTTAAATCCTACACTCCAACAGTAATCTCAATTCCAAATATCAGGATTCCAGCTCTATCCGTTCACCCAATTTCCTATTGTACCAAATTTAGTACTATTTAGTACTTTTCGTACACATAAGCACGAATTTCCAAAACTACCCTCATATCTCAATCCTACACTACAACGGTAACCTTAATTCCAAATTTCAGGTTTTCAGCTCTTTACGTTCACCCAAATCTAAATTGTATTAAATTTAGTACCATTTAGTACTTTTCGTACACATGATTGGTAATTTTGCAAACCATTTCCTTTTAGAAGCACCACTTCCCAACCTTGATTTCCATACCAAATTCCTATATTCCTGGGGCCTATTATTGATTTCATTAATTATTTAGCGATTTCTTCAAATTACAGATTTTGAAATTGAATAGTTATAACTGTTCATCTCCATGTACGATAAAATTCTTAATTGCAAATAAATCGTGGTAATATGCACAATTTTATTGCACTTTCATTGATTTGCAAACATTTAGTTATTACCAAAAAGTGAGGTCCATACAGTTTTTAGTTGTTGTTATTTCTGGCCGATTTCTGAATTTATTCCCCTAATGTTGTCTGCAACATCAACTCATTTGTTCAACAAACCCAACATCATTTATTGAAAGAATTTTGGTTTTAATTTTAAATTGAAAATCAAAATTTTTACAAATGCATCGTTTGTAATCATCTTTTCTAACTGTATTTTAACGAATGAAAATCTTTTGTGCGACACCTGTTATCTGAAAACAAAATCAGAATCGGTTTGTCTTTGTCTTTCTATTATTTAGTGGTTTACGATAAAATAAGTGCGCCTAGAAGTAAACTACAAAATTTGAAATTATGTGTGATCGTTTACGGTATCATGAAGTTATAGCATTGTTAATTTGACACATGTCTTGCAGAGGGCCAACTAAGTGAATAAGTACGTAATAGTAATGAAAAATAAGGATTTTTGTTGTTGTTATTTTTTGTGGTTCCAGGACGAATTTTCTAAAACCCGGCCTTATCTCGCACATTTGCATCAACAGTGACCCACTGGTAAAATTTCAAGCTCCTAGCTTTAGCCTAAAGCTAGGAGCTTGAAATTTTACCAGTGGGTCACTGTTGATGCAAATGTGCGAGATAAGGCCGGGTTTTAGAAAATTCGTCCTGGAACCACAAAAAATAACAACAACAAAAATCCTTATTTTTCATTACTATTACGTACTTATTCACTTAGTTGGCCCTCTGCAAGACATGTGTCAAATTAACAATGCTATAACTTCTTGATACCATAACGATCACACATAATTTCAAATTTTGTAGTTTACTTCTAGGCGCACTTATTTTATCGTAAACCACTGAATAATAGAAAGACAATTGCGAGAAAAATACAAACCGATACTGATTTTGTTTTCACATAACAGGTGTCGCACAAAAGATTTTCATTCGTTAAAATCCAGTTAGAAAAAATGATTACAAACGATGCATTTGCAAAAATTTTGATTTTCAATTTAAAATTAAAACAAAAATTCTTTCAATAAATAATGTTGGGTTTGTTGAACAAATGAGTTGATGTTAAGACAACATTAGGGGAATAAATTCAGAAATCGGCCAGAAATAACAACTACTAAAAACTGTATGGACCTGACTTTTTGGTAATAACAAAATGTTTGCAAATCAATGAAAGTGAAATAAAATTGTGCATATTACAACGATTTATTTGCAATTAAGAATTTTATCGTATATACAGTCATAACTATTCAATTACAGAATTTGAAGAAATTGCTAAATAATTAATGAAATCAATAATAGTCCCCAAATCAGAGACAAAAGATTGGTTCTGTAATTGAAAACGATTTTGGAGTATGTGTGTTACGTGAAAAAGGCAGAAAAGTATTACATAACAAGTATTCATCACGAAGGGTTAGCAAAAAGTTCTCTCCCCGCAAAATATAAAGCAACGAATCAGATTTGCTACTAAGAAGATTTCAAGCCCGTTAAAGTACTTTGATGACGTTATATTTTCTGATGAGATGAAAATTATGTTGCACTATTACGACGGAACCCAAAAAATATGGCGCAACCCTCTCACAGCCCTGGAAAATAAAAATGCAATACATACTGAAAGTTCAGAGAACTGTAAGTTATGGTAAGGGCATAGACAAATGAAGTGTATAGACAACGGATTACTCATGTTGAGTGCTGTCAACAGACTCAAACCAAAATACTCAACATTTTTCGAAGTCGAGTTTTGAGAAAATTGCAAGATTTTCTTTTACATCTGAGTATGTAGATTTCGTCAAAAACTAACCCCATACAGTTTTTGTTAGAACAAAATGTTTTTAAATTGTGTTTTTAATTGAGTTGTTCTGAAAACGAAATCGATGTTAACAAATGAATCGTATAGACAAAGGATTACTCATTCGATTTGTTCCTAGGTTTTACCATTTTTGAGATATAGAAGTTCAGGTCACAGTTTTAGGTTTTTTGTTAGGTTAGGAAAACGGCATGTATTGTCAAAATGTGACTAAAAAAATCTTATAGCTGTGAAAATTTCGGAATTTTTTCCTAGGTTGTACCATTTTTGCGATATATAAGTTAAAGTAGGGAAATTGCAGTCATGACATTGTTTCATATGGAGACGATACAGTCAGTGAATTGTCCTAATCTGAACATCTATATCTTAAAAATGGTAACACCTACAAAAATATCATAAAGGACAACTTTGTAGAGAATTTTCGATGCTACTACAATTTCTTTATTCCATTTTGAAAGGGCTTGAAAACCTAAAAACCCCCAAAAAATGTGAACTTTGACCGTGATTTATTTAAAAAGCGCTCAGGCGATTTTTTTATTCCCAGGTGTAAGCTCCTTTAATTTAATGTTGGTTCAAGAGCACCGCATCATGTTACATGCTGTTAACCGACCCAAACAAAAATACTCAACGTTTTTCGAAGGCGATTTAAAAAAAATGCAATATTTTCATGTATACATTTATCTGAGGATGTAGATTTCTTGAGGAGCTTGAAATTTTGATGCAAATGTGCGAGATAAGGCCGGGTTTTAGAAAATTCGTCCTGGAACCACAAAAAATAACAACAACAAAAATCCTTATTTTTCATTTTTATTACGTACTTATTCACTTAGTTGGCCCTCTGCAAGACATGTGTCAAATTAACAATGCTATAACTTCTTGACATAATTTTAAATTTTGTAGTTTACTTCTAGGCGTACTTATTTTATCGTAAACCACTAAATAATAGAAAGACAAACCGATCCTGATTTTGTTTTCACATAACAGGTGTCGCACAAAAGATTTTCATTCCTTAAAGTCCAGTTAGAAAAAATGATTTCAAACGATGCATTTGTAAAAATTTTGATTTTCAATTTAAAATTAAAACAAAAATTCTTTCAATAAATAATATTGAGTTTGTTGATCAAATGAGTTGCTGTTGAAGACAACATTAGGGGAATAAATTCAGAAATCGGCCAGAAATAACAACAACTAAAAACTGTATGGACTTGACTTTTTGGTAATAACTAAATGTTTGCAAATCAATGAAAGTGAAATAAAATTGTGCATATTACAACGATTTATTTGCAATTAAGAATTTTATCGTATATGGAGATGTACAGTCATAACTATTCAATTACAGAATTTGAAGAAATTGCTAAATAATTAATGAAATCAATAATAGTCCCCAAACCAGAGACAAAAGATTGGTTCTGTAATTGAAAACGATTTGGGAGTATGTGTGTTACGTGAAAAAGGCAGAAAAGTATTACATAACAAGTATTCATCACGAAGGGTTAGCAAAAAGTTCTCTCCCCGCAAAATATAAAGCAACGAATCAGATTTGCTACTAAGAAGATTTCAAGCCCGTTAAAGTACTTTGATGACGTTATATTTTCTGATGAGATGAAAATTATGTTGCACTATTACGACGGAACCCAAAAAATATGGCGCAACCCTCTCACAGCCCTGGAAAATAAAAATGCAATACATACTGTAAAGTTCGGAGAACTGTAAGTTATGGTAAGGGCATAGACAAATGAAGTGTATAGACAAAGGATTGCTCATGTTGAGTGCTGTCAACAGACTCAAACCAAAATACTCAACATTTTTCGAAGTCGAGTTTTGAGAAAAATTGCAAGATTTTCTTTTACATCTGAGGATGTCGATTCCGTCAAAAACTAACCCCATACAGTTTTTGTTAGAAGAAGATGTTTTAAAAATTGTGTTTTTAATTGAGTTGTTCTGTTTGCAATTAAGAATTATTATGGTGTTCTTGGTATATAGAAATGTAGAGTCTATAACTTTTCGTCACTAAATAATTTAGGAAATCAATAATAGACCACAAACCAGAATCAAATTTTGGTTTTGTAATTGAAAACGATTTTGAAATATGTACGTTACGTGAAAAAGTCAGAAAAGCATTATCACGAAGGGATAGGAAAAACCACTGCTCTCCCCGTAAAATATAGGTAAACGAATTTTCTACAGAGAAGATTTCAAGCCTTTTAAAGTACTTTGATGTCGTTATATTTTCTAATGAGACGAACATTATGTTGTATTATTACGAGGGGACCCAAAAAGTATGGCGCGAACTTCTCTATAACGAACTTCCCAATAACGAATTTTTCTCTATAACGAAGAAATATAGAAAACACAGTTTTTTTCAGTCCATGCTCACCTATTTTAACCTCTATATAACGAACTTCCCTATAACGAAGTTATATTTCCCACACAAAATAACCTCCCTATAACGAATTAAAAAACAATATCTTTCAACAGCGCTCTTATTGAAGTCCACTTTATTTTTACATTGCGCACACAATGTGTCAAAACAAAACAGTGGTTTATGAGGAAAAATATCAGTTAAAATATTTTTTGTGGTGATCGAACGCAAACTACGATAAAATTGTAGAGATCAGCAAGTTTATCATTTGGTTTTGTTTAGATTCGAAGACTGATGAATCGTGCAATATGTTTTGAATTGCCTTTTCTTTCCCAGTTTAAGAAATAGTTGCGAAACAAAGTTCCCGATCATATTTGTTTTCCCACTGCTCATTGGGGTGACTTTTTTGATATGCAAAGTAGCTTAAGGGGTATTATCAATTTGTGCATTTGTATGTAACATGCAAAAGGAAACGAAATAGGTCAATGGTTCCTTTCGATGATCTACATAGCATCACATTCTGAGTCCATTTATACGTGCCCGTCCATCCGTTAATGCACTTTTGTCGCATTTATTATCCTATCCGGGTTAAAATTTATGATGGTCGCAATTTTGACCAAAGGACTATAGCCATTGCTTTTGACGAGAATAGGTTGAGATTTGGATATAGCTCCCATATATTCTCCCGATTCCGTATATTCTATCCACCAAACAACTATTTTAAAACAAATGTGTAATGAAATCTGTTCAGTAGTGCGATTCACAAACTTATTTTGTGAGTTACCGACAAGTGTCGGTAAAATTAAAATGCTTATAATTTCGGTAATTACCGAAAGAATATGTGGTAATACCTTAAACTGTCGTACTTTACTGGTTAAATAATTTGTAAATAGGAACGGGTAAAACTATACTCTGCATTTTAGTTTATTTATTTATTATCCTTCTTTATATTCGTGTGAATTCTCCGCTAACGAAGTAGCGGGCACTTGCTAGTATAGATATAAGTGTGTAAATAAAAGCACAAACATCATCTCTATTGGATCGATGGAATGGGTTTAAATGCTGATAAAAACATGGGATTTCCATGACTTTGTCTGATTGGGTTCAAATGCTAATGAAAATATCATTTGAACCAATGCAAAAGATTACGTGAATCATCGCATAAAAGCCCTTCTTTCGAATTTTGCTGGGATAATATATCTCCAGTTGTTTTGGAAAAAAAAAACTTTAGGTATTTCCCAAAAAGGGGGGAGCAACAATTACATAAACAAACAAATCGAAGTGTTCTCACATTATATCCCCTCGTCAGTTCACAGATTTATTTAGTTCAAATAATTAAAGCATGAATAAACATTACACTTATTTATGTTTTGACAATGGAATTTAATTTATGGCGAATTAATACTTGCTGTTTTGATACCAGAATTGTTTTTATAATGTTTTTTGTGTGGAAATTTCAACCAGCTATTGAGTAAGCGTGATTGGCATAGAAATGCACTGTCGAATAAATGAATACAGTTGAAACAAAAAGTAATTATTGGTTCAAATTACGAATTAAAAACTAGTCCAATTATAATTTGTTGTATTCAATTTTCAGTTTAATTAAAACTTTATAATTTTCCAAATAAATATATGCCAAAGGCTATGTAGATATAACAACAAGTTTAGTATGTGCATAATAATGAATAATTTTCACAACCTTAACAATGAATATTATTGGTAATTAACAACGTTTTTATTTTTGTTATTTAATATGTAACAACTAGGTTTTGACAGAAACTAGTTTGTAAAGTCAAATAATATGCCACACTGCAATATAAAATAAAATCATTGTGCATTATAATGAATAATTTTCATATGTAATAATAGGTAATTAAATTTTATATTTTTATTATTAAATATATAACAGGTAGGTTTATCACTGAAAAATGTTTGTAAAATAAAAAATTTACCACACTAATATTTAGAATTCATACATTGTTTTCAGTAATGCCAAAGGGGATTTTGAATTGTATCTTAAATATCTGCGAAAGGCCGAATATATTTTTTTTTAAATCTGCTCACGTCCTAAACTGTAGCCTAAAGCTGATCATATCCATTTAACTTAAGTGTATTAAAAATGGTTTTAATAATTTCATTTTGTTAATAGCGAGTGAATTTGTTAGGCTAATTAAATGTCGACCAGATTATTTTTTAGTTGTCTTAATACATTTATTACCACTTTTCTTTACAAATGGACTAAACTAAAACTGCATTTTCGTAGAGTACTGTCAGATATCTGTAGTTGCATGCTTATAAACTTTAATATCGATAAGACTTACCATATTCAAGCAAAATCGGGAAATCCTATCAAAAAAACCTAAAAATGTAAACTGAGCTTCTTTATCTCAAAAATGGTACAGGCTGGGAACAAATGATAAACGCCAATCCTCTAGAGCATTTTCACAGCTACAACATTTTCTTTAGCTCCATTTCGATTGGACTTGTGGTTTCCAAGCAAAATTGACCGTGATTTATTTAAAAATCCCTACAGCGATTTGTTCTTGTTTTTGGATTTTTCTCATCTATGAAAACTGCTATTTCAGAATTCACAAAAACTTTCCCTGTGTAAGCGGTTTTCATCAAAAGTTAGTTAAGGCGCATCCTTCAGGACATTGTTTTATTAGGGAGCGATACAGTCAGTGCATTGTCCCAATTTGAACCACCGTGAAATATGTATTCAAATAACTTGTTTTCTTCCTTTTACGAAAGTAACAATATCCACTATTTGTGGTGACCATTTACAACAAATTTTGGCTGAAATGTAGATTACAACGTCAAAATACCTAAAATTAGTCGGGAACGTTATATAGGAGCCATTTCCGAAAATGTTGTTATATTCGGACCTATTTCTGATACGTTTAGTGGAGAAGACTTTTGACAACCTCGAACCCTAAATGCCAAACTACCTACAATTTGTTCAGGAAACGTCGAAAAATAGACCATCAAAATACCGGCAAACGGACGCTGCAGTTATATAGGGGCTAATTTCCAAAATGTGGACTTGGGTCCACAAATTTTAGTGGAGAAGATTGTTTTTGACCATTTGGAAGTCTAAATGCCAAATCACATTTAATTTATATCTCAAAGTTCGATCAAAATTCCTGAAATCGCGCGGTACCGTTTTACGGGGACTATTCCCGAACGTGGACCTATGTCCATAACTTTTTAGGGAGATGTTTGTTGACCACTTTGAACGTTATAGGTTAGTTTACCTTCAAGTTGGGAAGAAAATGTCGATGAAAAGTTCAAAGTAATTGAACCGCGGACCTATACCAACAATTTTTGGTAGAGAAGTTTCTTGACCACTAAAAACACTAAATACAAAATTACATCTAATTTGGGCCGAAAATGTTGATAGAAACTCAAAATAATTTTATGGTGGTTATTCCTAATCGTCCACAATTTTTGGTGGAGAAGTTATGTGACCATTAATGACCCTAAATGCTAAATGATAGAAAATATATATAAAAGTGTTTTTTTTTTTTTTAACTAGAAATATCTGAAGTCTTGTGGTACTGTTATATGTGGCTATTCCAAAACGTGGACATATGACCACAATTTTTGGTGGACCACTATGCACCTTAAATGGAAATTACATCCGATTTGGGCCGTAAATGTAGCCAACTTCTCAAAAATACGTGAAAAAAGTAGACCTATATCCACAATTTTTTGTGGAGAAGTTTGTTGACCAGTATAAAACCCTAAAGTTGATATACATGATAACGGCTCTGCGAATAATGGTCCCAAAACAATATCACACCAAATTCAAAGTGCAAAATGGCCCCAAAAAATGTATGGGTTACAACAACACGAAATTTGGGACTATTTTTCATATTTTTTTTAATATTTTTGCATATTTTTTTGGGGGCCAAACTGCATTCTAATAAAAAAGGAAAAAGCGCGCGCGTTTTTTATTTCCCCATCCGACATCCTGCACAATTCTGACACAAAACATCTTTATCAATATCGTTTAAAAATGTATGGCATATTTCCTACTTAAAAAATAGTATCCCGCGCGCCATTTTTTATTTCCCCTTCCTACATCCTTCGCCCTCCGGACAATCAATAGCAATCAGTATTTTCAGGGTAGTTTCAAAAAGATATTACACATACGAGGGTTGAACGATAAATGTCTGGCCTAACAACGAAAACGCGAAGATTTACCATCAAAAACGGTTTTATTGTTTAATTAAGTAGTATGCAGCATGATTTATACAATTTGGCGAAGCACTTTTTTCCACTCCGAATGAGCCAACTCCAAAACACATTTAAACGCTTTTACAGCATCTGCAGGCAAAACATCGTTGACCACGCCTTTTTTTCTTGATGTGCTGAAATCAAATGAATTCATTGGATCTCCAGTCAAGGCTGTACGGCGCATGAGCCATCAATTCCACGTTCTTTTTCGGTCAAACGGGAGCTGGTTTGAATCGAAGTGTAAAAGTCCACATTGTCATGATGCAGAATGATTTGCCTTCCCTTGTTCGTTTTTCGAATTTCTCAGGAGACTTCAGGCAAACAAATTATAGTGTACTAGTCAGAATTAACCGTCCTATATTTCTCAAGCCGTATAGTCGCCACGCGGTCAGTTTTTCTGAAGAAACTGGCAACCTTTTGCTTCGAAGTGCATCTTACATGAACAACTTTCGTTTGATTTTGCTCGTATTCGAAGACCAAAACGCCCGATTCCTGCTGTTGTTTAAGACTTCTAAGCATAGATCCTAAATTCGTCTGTGACGATCTTATAAACGTCGTTTGAAGTACCGCTATCGATTTTATGCACAATTTCTTTGAACCAAATCACAGGAGCCTATTTTAAGCGATTGTCCAATTTTCCTGGATCTACCAAGAAAAATCAATTTTTGCGACCAGTTGTTTATTAGTTAGTGAAACAAATACCCAAGGATGCCTCTATCTCACGGTATTTAACATGGCGATCTCCCATTATCCATTCATGCACGGCATATTTTTTTCTGGCACAACGACCGATTTTGGGCGACACTCACAACCTTCGTTTTTTGGCGAGTGCCGATCGCGGTTGAATTCATTGAACCAGTTTTTCCTAGTCTTATAGGATGGCCCTTTATAGACATACAAAGATTTAATTTGATCGATACACTATTGCGGTGCAAATTTTTTTTTTTTTGCGAAGTGATTTCTTCAAGTCAATTGCTCTGTTCCCTTACTTACCTGAGGTTACCATTTCTTGCCATTTTTAACCTGCAAAACGTTCCTTTACTTTGAAAAGTATGCGATTTATATGAGAGCAGTTCACCTCTTTTACCATTATTTGCCACTGTTGCCATTTTTAAAAGTAAAGGAACAGACCAAATGCAAAGAGCACATGATCGTATGACAAACTGTTCTAAGTATGTTTAGGCTAAACATTGTCAAACTTTCCCACAAAAAATTCAAATGGCGCATGGCAGTACGCGGTGTTGCCTAGGCCAGGTAGTATTTGTGCAGTCTTCATATCACTTCTTCTTTCTTAAATAAATATTTATTTTACTTTAGGTTTCATTTTTGTCAAGCTGTTTGAAGAAATTCATTAAAAAGTAAAAACTTAATGAACTATTTAAGAATTTCACAGGCAACTTTAAAAGCGTTCCACAAACCTTTGGTATACCCCTGCTTTCTCCGGCATTAATAAAAGATTGATTGATAGAAGATAAAAGATTGATTTCGCCAATTTCGAGCAGAAATTAATTTAATGGATACCGAAAGACATTTTTCAAAGTTCCTTCAATACTTTGAAAATCATTTTCTTCAAATCGGACTCAAAAATTTGACCGTTTTTAGCCAAAACACTCGCACAATTTCCGCTGTTAAATCCTATAAATCGGACTCAAAAATTTTAGCGTTTTTAGCCAAAACACTCGCACAACTTCCGCTGTTGAAGCCTATAAAGGTATATTGATAAACTGCATTCCTGCCAATGGTAAATTTTTAAAATTTGTGAAATTTATAGGTAGAGAGGAATTTTTTAAAAGCCTTGAATTAAGTATGCCTGCTGAAAGTGGAGGTTTACTAAAAAATACCGTAAAAGAAGTTCTGTAGCTAGGGTCGTGCCGTGAGTAGTGCGTGTTCGTGCCTTCTCGAAAATCGCCGTGTTTGTGCGTGTCGTGCCGGAATATATTTTTGGCCGCACTATGTGCCACGATCGAGCTAAATTTTTGGGCTCCCTTTAAAAGTCGTGCAAGAGACCATACTAAACACAAAAATATAAAACCTAAAATTATTTGCTTCGTTTTTGTAGTCTGGTACTTTTTGGAGAGGCCAGAACAAAAAGATGATGTTTGTTTGCCATTTGTTTTTTTTTTCATGAGAGAGAAGCAAATACAAGAACAACTCACCGGGTTAACGCAATATACTGTCTTTGAAAATAAGTTGTTTATCTTGCTAAATTTGATAAATTGGGAAATTCTGTATTTGTAACCGATAATGGTACCAACGTTGTTTCGGCTTTCAAAAGATTTAAGCGTATATCTTGCGCTTGCCACAATTTGAACTTAGTTATGGACGATGTTGTTGAAAAACATCCTCTTCCCAAATTGGGAAAACTGATTGACTGCTCAAAAAAGCTTGTAAGACATTTTAAACACTCGGAGCTAAACAACAAATTGTCGAAAACGTTAAAACAAGATATAAGAACACGTTTGAATTCAACTTATATTATGCTTGAGAGCATATACCAAGTCCAGAATAAGATTAAGAGTATTTTGCTAGAAAAGAATGAGTTGGATCGTATATCTGACTTAAAGTTGTCATTGCTAGAACCTCTATTGGGTTTCCTCAAAAAATGCAAATGACACATTTTTGTCCTTTGGTCTGAAAAACTTTTGAAAGTTTATTCAATTGATACTTACTTAGTTGGCCCATTACAAAACATTTGTTCCATAGACCGAACTAAGAAAAGATCTCCATTCCTCTCTGTTTTCTTGACATTTTGGAATACCGCGCCTTTTCATTTCTTCATCCACTTGTATGCTCCATCGAAGCTTAGGCCTGCCGATTCTGCGTGCACCGCGGTGCACCACCATGTGGTATGAATTCATACGCCTTTTTAGCGGGTTCATCATCGCTCATTCATATGATATGGCCTAGCCAACGCAATCGTTGCATCTCGATACGTTTAACTATATTCATGTCTTTTTATAGCTGATATAGCTCGTGGTTCATACGACGTCGATATTCACCGTCAACGCAAATCGGCCCGTAGATCTTTCGAAGAATTTTCCTCTCAAACACACCAAGCACTGCCTTATCTGCTTGCGCAAGTACCCATGCTTCAGAGCCATACATTAGCACGGGTAGTATCAGCGTTTTGTATAGTGTTATTTTTGTTTGACGAGATGTGGCTTTATTTTTAAATTGCTTACTTAAACCATAGTAGCATCTCTTGGCCAATACAATTCTTCTTCTTATTTCACAACTGATGTTGTTTGTTGACTTTATGGCAGTGCCGAGGTAGACGAAGTCTTTAACTACCTCAAAATTGTAGGTACCAACTGCCACAGTTGGTCCGAGCTCTATGGACGCTTTGCGCGTCGACACCATCAATTTGGTCTTTTCGCCGGTTACCGCCAGACCCAATTTCGCAGATTCTGCTTCGACCTTCCTAAAGGTATCAGTTACTTCCTCTACAGATCGTCCCATGATGTTTATGTCATCAGCATAAGCAAGTAACATGTGGCTATTGGTGTAAATTGTGCCATTTCTTTTGACATTTGCATCTCGTATTACCTTTTCCAGCAAAATGTTGAATAGGTCACTCGAAAGGCTGTCTCCTTGTCTGAAACCTCTTTTGGTACAAAATTCTTCGGAGAGGTTCTTTCCAATTTTAACTGAGGACCTAGTATCAGTTAAAGACCAAATTCAGACATTGCATGGAATATCTTTGATCAGAGGGGACTGTCGAGTGCTGCTTTATAGTCGACAAAAAGGTGATATGTGTCGATCTGCATCTCATGGATCTTCTCTACGATTTGCCGCAGGGTAAATATCTGGTCAATGGTGGACTTGCCAGGTCTAAAGCCACATTGGTATGGTCCAATTATTTCGTTGACCATTGGCTTTAGTCTAGGGCTGCTCATGCAACTACAAACAAATTTTGTTATTGTGTTGGTTTTGAAACACAAAGATTTTGATATTTTCCCAACATACCATTCAGTCTGATTTTATTAAATTTACGAAAAACAATTCTTATGAATATATTCTACAATTACACGGATAAACTAATAATTAGTACACCTTCATTATTTTCAAGAGAATCAAGTTTCGTTTATTCTCCAGTGGCTACACAAGAATTTAAAATTCAAATATGATGTCTTGTTCGAGTAATGTTGGTTTTTTGGGTTGGCTTGTGTAATAGAAAAAATATGTGTATTGAAAATTTTCATTTCAAAAACAAAAGCTCTCTTTTTCAATTGTGTGAGAGAGCAAATTGACACACACCGACAGCACCCTTTGAGCAGCCCTACTTTAGTCCTTCGCACAATATCCCTGACACTATCTTATAGGCAATAGGGAGAAGACTTATGTCCCTATAGTTGGAGCATACAGTCTTATCTCCTTTCTTTTGGACGGGACACAGGATGTTCAGGTTCCAATCGTAGGGTACGCGTTCTTCCTGCCAGATGGTGCTAACTAGCTGATGCATACACCTTATCAGCGCGTCGCCTCCGGTTTCAAACAGCTCGGCTGTTAAGCCATCGGCCCCTGCTGCTTTATTATTCTTCAGCCGGTTGATTGCTCTTTTTACCTCATCTTAGCCGGGTGGTATACATTCTATACCATCATCTGGGATTGGATCAGTAGTGGAATTCTGTAACTCATTTTTCGAGTTACCGACAAATGTCGGTAAAATTAAAATGTTTATAATTTCGGTAATTAACGAAATTTTTCGGTAAGTTAACAACCAAAATAAAGCTGTTGCTAAATTCTACCGACAGTGCTGTCAACTTTTATTGATACTTTTTATTCATAATTTTGCGTTTTAATGTTACCGATTTTTGTCGGTAACTCCAAAAATGAATTACAGAATTCCACTACTGTGGTATGATCGTCTTCGCTACTATTGGATATCAGCAGATTGGAGTAATCTTCCATCCATATCCTGAGCACGCTGTCTGTATCTGTTACCAGATTACCTTGCTGGCCTCTACAGGAGGATGTGTCTGTACCAAAGCCATCTGTTTGATGTTTCACTATTTGGTAGAGTTTTCGGACTTCATTCTGGCTCCTGTACATCTCGATTTTTTCACACTCCCGCTTTTCCATTTCTCTCTTTTTCTTGGGGAAAATACGTTTCTCTTCTCTCTTTTTCTCCCGATATCTCTCTCGTGCGCTACGCGTTGCTACTGATTGTAAAGATGCTCTATATGTCGCATTTTTCTCTTCGGTAGCAGCACGACACTCCTGGTCACACCATGAATTCCTTTGTGGAGGTCTCTGGAGGTCTCTGTTTTTTCTAGGGGAGGATTACTAACCCGACGCCCAAACCCAAGTTTTTAACGTTCTTATGAGTGAACGCGCGGTACGTGTTGCTCACTACCTTTAACGGGTGTTAAAATCAGTTCTCCAGGTGACACCGAGGGGAGGTCATTGTCCACTTGAGATGAAAGAGGGACCAAGATAAATCCTTGGCTTTGCCATGTTAAAACCGGTCTTTGGCACTCAATTCATAAAAGATTTGAAAGCTAAAATGAAAGATTTGAAAGCAATGATTGTTTACATTGTTTAAACACATATTATAGAGCAATGGCACATCTTATAGGGATGTTTTTATTTCCGCCATTTAAGGAGATGATTTTTTATTAGATGAAAAAAGAAATGACGTTATAGCTAATGTAAAAGCAATGTTACTTGATATACAAAGTGAGAACATAGAGTGTTACACGAATTTTCAGAATTTTTGGATCAAAATTTGGCAAAAAGACGAAAAAATTGATAAATTGATACATATGTATCTAGCCAGACTGATGTTATAAACTTTTGGCGAGCAATTAACACTTGGGTATAAAAAGTTTGTTGTTGAAAAACAAGAAACAAGGGAACTATAGTCTTCCTTGCCTTACCCCTTGGTTAAGTTCACCAATTTTTCCCCACTAATAAATTAAAGTTGTTTTAATAAAATATTAAAAAAACGACTATGGGATTAAGCCTGACTATTTTGAAAAGCAAAATAGAAGACGTCATCCAAAATAAAAAACGCCAGCTCAGCAACGAGCGAGAGATTTTTTCCAAATCTGGAAATAATGTTTTTAAATTAGAATATTAAATATTAGTTTATAAGTAATTTTGCAATATGTATATTTTAGAAGTATATATGAATATTTTTTTGAACAAATAATTGTAAAACTATATGAATATCCATTTTTTGTAATTTCGTGCGTGAGTGTGCGTGTTCGTGCCTTCTTGAAAAACGTGCGTGAATCTGAATAAAAATGTTGTTTCGTGTTTGTGCCTAATTTTTAGGCACGTGTCCATTTCTATGCTAGGGATGCGGTAATTGAGGAAATTGTCCTACCTACAAAGAAAAAAAAAAAACGCATTTGCGCAAAATTTAAGCATCCTATCTCAAGCTGTTTGCATGCTCAGAATTTTAGCAGGATTGTAATTTTAGGGTTTTAATCAATAGTTGAATAACCGAATAGTACATATGGCGAATTTAGGCAATGGGTAACATTTCCCTGTTCGACTTAAACAATGTTGTTTGGAGTCGGAGCCTGACAAAAACTGATGTACATTGCAGCTCACTTGAATAGAACTCCCTACAACAGTTTTTTCAACCTCCATTTCTTTACGAATTATACATATGAAGTGTTTAAGTTTTATTATATCTTGCTTCATGTGTTTAGAGTGAACTTATTCATTCATTTGCATTCAATTCCAATTTATAGAAGAATTATACAACGAAAACAAAATAAAGACACAAATTGAAAAAAATTGATTTATTTTAATAGAACCCCCTTTAAAACTTAAGAATACAGTAACATTGCATTAGAATATCGATGCATATTTACTCTATATTGAAAACGACGTACTTTCAGTAATATTCAGTAAAAGTATATGCCTCCTGATTAAGGATACACCCGTATATCCTGCTTTGGCAAGGATTCATTAAATAATCAAGTTCAATGCCTAACAAAACTTATATTTTACGCATAAGTGATTCGCATGCATTTGAGAGAATATTTACCACTGTATAATATGACTGCCTCTTCTTGGGAAAAATTTAAGTTTTGACTCGAAGTGTATAAAAGTTTTTAAAATCTTGATGAAATTTCCACTCCGGACATCTGAAAAATGTGTATGTGGTTCTATTCAAGTGAGCGGCAGTGTATATCCTTTGTTTGCTTGTTTTCTAATTAATTAATATGTAAATATTCTAATGTGCTGCAAACAATCAGCAGAAAATTCAATGAGTAACAAAAACATTGTTTAATCATGAATGTATAAAGATGTTAACCGTTAACATTATCCAAATATACATATGTAATAAAAAAAACTTTTTTTGTTTTTGCAGTGTCTTACATATTTGCTAATTATGTTGCAAGGTTATAAATAATATAATTAATAATCGCTTTTCAGCAAAAAAGTAAATCGCTTGGTTGTTGTAGAAAATATCACGGAATCATCAATTCATCAGACTATTATAACACTGTACAACACAAAAAACAATTATAGGTAAAACCGGGCAGATTATGAAAGAGGACCGAAATATAGAATACACGTGTATGGGGATTTTGAAAGTTTATGTCGGGAGGTAAGCTAAATAGAGGCTTCCATTATTTCGCTTTCTGAACTGTTCGGAGTAAAATTCCTAGTAATCCTTGGATTTTAAGTATATAGTGTTTTTTGTGGAATACGTCTTACGTCTCCCTACAGGGGTCTTTTTGGTCCCGCTTTTAATGAATTTTTAAATTTTCTTTAAGGGTGGGTTGCAGCGTGTACATATATTCCACAAAAATGTCCGCTATAAGATTTTACTTAGAATGCACCAAAATTGAAAATCTAAACTAAGGGGAGAAAATGTGAAAAAGGGGTTTCTTGTAATTTTAAAAAATTAAAGTGTAATTATACCCTACATCACCATGTGGAATGGGTATTATGAGTTTGTTTTTCCGAAAAGTCATGTAACAACGCGAAATATTCATCGTAGACCCCCCATGTGATATACCAATATATACCAATTTATATCTTGACGAGATCAAGCGATATTGATATGTTTGTTAGTCCATAAAACTTTTGTGTGAAAATTGGTAAAGTTTTTAGTATAATGACTATATCGTTATTTCTGGAAAATAGGGTCCACCGCCGTAGGTTATGTTTAGAAGAGGAACTCTTGGCTTTTGCAGTGATGCCAATAATGCTGACGTACGTGATCAGATAACAGATTTACAGCCTAATATATACAGGAATCACGCAGTTTTAATTGTGTGTAGTGTAACCATAATCATGCTAGAGGTCGGAATTATATTTTAATACTGTTTTTTTTTTTGCAATAAGTAAAAGGTTTGGTCAAGGAAAATGCCAATAATTTTGGAAAATTGTAGGAAGTTTACCATTGACCATTGTGGGAAAATATCCAAATTTAAGTTTTTGTCCATATTCAGACACATTACGAACACGAAACTTAAAAACCAACTATTGATGCAAAAATATGAATTAATTATATCAACAACATAATGTTTCGCAATCAAACAAAATAAATTCCGTGGAAAACAGTGCCCAGAGGATCACATGGTCGGCCCCGTCCAACTATGGACCTCTTACTTGTGTTAATAATAACGTTGTTATAAAGAGTAACAAATAAATAACGAGTTAAGTTCGACCGGGTCGAACTTTTTATACCCCACGGTGCGCCTTAACTAATTTTAAATGGAAGGTGCTTACACCTGGAAAGTTTTTGCAGATTCTGAAACTACAATGCTCATAGATGAGAAATATCAAGAAACAAAATAAAATCGCCGGAGGGATTTTCAAATAAATCGCGATTTAAGTTCACATTTTTAGGGGTTCTTTAGGTGTTCACGATTTTGCTTGGAAACCGCGTGTCCTATCTAAATAGGCCTAAAGAAAATGTTGTAGCTGTGAAAATTCTCCACAAGAATGACCTGTATGATAATTTCGTAGGTTTTACCGTTTTTGAGATATAGAAGTTCAAATTGAGACAATGTACTGACTGTATCGCCTCCTTATAAACAATAAACACTGAGCCAGTGTGCCATAACTAACTTTTCATTAAAACCTTCAATCCCATTTCGATAGGGATTCCGGTTTCTGAGCAAAATCATGAAAACATCATAAAGCCCTAGAAATTTTAACTTTGACCGCGATTTATTTGAAAATCCCTCCGGCGATTTTATTTTGTTTCTTGATATTTCTCATCTATGAACATTGTAGTTTCAGAATCCACAAAATCTTTCCAAGTGTAAGCACCTTTCATTTAAAGTTAGTTAAGACGCACCTTGAAGGGTTTATCCTCATTATAACACAGAAATGGCTAAACTTTGGTACATAGTCTTCGTTGTGGGTATAAAACTTTCCACCTGAAATTAGTCGGTATAGGTCAACGTCTTCATATAGCTCCCATAGAACGGCATCGCCCGATTTTCGGTACTTTGAAGGTTTTAGCCTCATTGTTCCACCGAAGTGAATGAAATTTGGTATTTAGTCTTTTTCCGGGCTACAAAAATTTCTCTCAGAAATTTGTCGGTACAGGTCAACGTTTTGAACGTACCTCCCGACTATCGGTATTTTGGATTTTGTAGCCTCATTATTTCACCGAAGTAGCTGTAATTTGGTATTTGGTCTTTTTCTGGGCTACAAAAATTTCCTTCAGAAATTTGTCGGTATACGTGCATGGTTTGGGGGATACCCCCATAGAACGGTATACCCCAATTTTCGGTACATTGAAGGTTTTAGCCTCATTATAACGTTGAGGGTATAAAACTTTCCACCTAAAATTTGTCGGTATAGGTCCATGTCTTCACATAGCCCCCATAGAACGGTACCTCCCGATTTCCTACATATAGCTTGTTCTCAACCAAAATAGCTGATATTTGGTATTTAGTTTTTGATAGAGGTCTGAAACATTCCAGCAGAAATTTGCCGGTATAGGTCGACGTCCTCAAATACCCCCCATAGCACCGTACCTTCCGATTTACGGTAGTTTGAAAGTTGTGGCCTCAAAATACCACCGATATGACTGAAATTTAGTATTTAAATTGCGATGGGTGAATAAAATATTGCAGAAGAGAATTATCAGTATAAGCCCTTTTCTTCAAATAACCCCCATAGAAGCGTACTTCTCGATTTTCGGGATTTTAAGGTTGTGTCATCAATGATGAAATTTAATATTTCAATATTGGTGGTATAAAACTTCCCATCTGAAAATTTCCGGTATTGTTCCATGCTTTTATATACCTCCCTTAGAAAGTTCCTTCCCAATTTTTGGTATTTTGAACGTTTTAGTCACAATATTCAATGGGAATAACTGAAATTTGGTATTTAGTCTTCGCTGGAGTTAAGAAACTTTCCTCCAGAAATTTATCGGTACAGGTTAACGTTTTATACAGCCTCCATTGAACGGTGCTCCGGATTTTGTTAACTATCCAAATCCAGAATATCCAGGTTTAGGTCTAGCCGGTTTTGCCTAATTTTTGAAGGGAGTATTATCAGTTGAGATATACAGTATAGTCTCGATAATCCGGCCACCACATGTTTCGGCGATGTTCGGATTATCGAATTGTCCGAATTACCGGGTAGTCACAAAAACACATAATTTTGTAAGTTAAAATCATTTATATCAGATGTCAGATTATATGATATTGAAGCGACAACCTTCAAGATACCAAAAATCGTGAGGTGACGTTCTACGGGGACTGTACTATAAAGTTCTATCTTAAAAATTGCGTGCTGTATCTTGATTTCAACAGACGGACGTTATTATATCGACTAAGAATTTTATGCTGATCAAGAACATACATATATATCTTTTTCTTAGATAAAGAAAAAAATCCTCATTCCAAATATATTTTTGTTAATAACCTTGACCGTTGCGCGCAAAAGATATGACCGCTTTAATTTTAATATTTAGAAAAAATCCTAAAATAATCGTTATATCTTATTACTGTTAACTAAATTCGTACCCTTTACGATGATGTCAAAATACTGCTAAAATGTTTCAATGGATTCGCGAAATGAAATCCAATTTTTCTGGTCAAACTATTTGTACGTTCTTTTTGTATTGATATTTAGTTTTATTTATAATTACTGTCACAAAATACTAATTTAGAATTTATTATAACCTGAATTTCCACAAAAAAAACCTTAAAATATAGGAAACAGGGTGATCGCACTCTATGGGGTCTTAACTAAAACTTGGACCTATGTTTATAATTTTTGGTGCGAACGGTTCATATCTTCTTAGAAATCAAAATGCAAAATTACAGCTAAATCGGCTTAAAAATATGGCTAAATTGTTGAATTATCTTAAATTGCGGGTACCCTTATATGGGGTCTATATCCCAACGTGGATTTATGTCAACAATTTTTGGTTTAAACATTCTCTGGACTCTCAAAATAAAAATACCAAGTTTTCAGGAAAATCGTTTAAAAATTGTGTTTCTTAGAATTCAATTTGTAACAGCCGAATATAAAATATTTCGGAATTTGATGTAGCCTGAAAAAATTGTGCATAATTTATCGCAACGAACCGCACCCTGAATTGTTTTTTTTTTTATTAAAGTAATTTTGATTTTTTTCTAACATCGACCACTAGCGATCAAAATTATTTCGGTCCAGAACAATTTTACCATTGAAAAAATTTAAGAATTTAAGAGGGTTCCAGAAATATGTTGATAACTTTGTTTTTAGACCGAATTGTTCGTTTGGAAAATTAAACTATTAACATTCATCTTTCTTCTCCATACATGAATTTTACCTTTAGATTTTTCTTATTGCGATTTTATAACACAAAAATTATGACAAAATACTGCTCACTCAACTCGATTAATAAAACAGTAAAACAAATCTCTACTTTGATTTTTTTCTCGTCTAACGGTAAATGCAAATTTGGAATAAACTATGTTTGTTTTTGTTGTTTTGGGGTGTTTACTTCCATATTGCGAAGAAAATACTCAAAAGAAGAATTTAAAAAAAAAATGACTTTTGGCCAAAGAATTCATATTTGCGACCAATGTGCAATGGCGTGACGGTCGGAGCTATAATATTCATGTTATTTGCAAAAATGCGAAGAAAATATGAGGAATAAAATAAAAAGTATATTATAAAAAAGTAAAAGTATATTAGAATTTTGTTGTTTTAGGATTTTAAAGGAAAAGTTGAAGAAAAGAATTTAAGAGTTATTTCTGTTTTTGGTCAAAATTTCGTGCAATAATGAATATATTCCGGCAATTTTCAATCTTTGTCTCAATTACGGCGGTAAAAGTTTTTCAGTGGCAAGTCCATACTTCTTGGGAAAACAGACCGAAAGTTGTAAAAAAACCCTATGGCACCATATGTCGTACCTGGAGAGCACAATAACTCTCGAACTGATAAGCCGATTTGCTCCAAAATTTGGTCTTCTTACTATTTTTCCAACCTTAGTTTAACTTCTAAAATGGCCCGTATCGGTCCTCTCCTTAGGATACCTCCCCCACAAAAGTTCAACATTTGTGCAGTTTAGGGTCTGTTCGGAGATGCTTTGGAGATTTATACCGATGATGGCATACTGGTCCAACATTTGTAAGATAACCCACTGAAATGACTAGTGGTCGAAAAGATATGACTGTCAAAATAAGATCCACTTCCGTAATGCACTATGTCGCAAAGTGTCACGACCGTGGCCAAAAATGGTAAAAACTAAATACTTCGTTGAACAAATTTATTGATGGGGAGTGATAGAAAACATATTAATTAAGAAGAATCTGAATTTTTGTACTGATACGTGAAGTAGTTTTTGCTATATGAGGATTTAAATCCGACAATTTTAGTTAATACGTATTTTTGTGTGTTTTTTTCTAAAATTAATAAATTATATTATGCGTTAATATTTAAAATTTAAAAGTAACGGTCGCTGCAAAAATGGTTCCTAAGTTCTCTTGGGATGTAATAAACTTGGCTATACCTTTGTTTGCATGTAAATATTAATCATATGGTGTTTACATTTACCCAAACATGTATTACTAAGTTTATTAATTTTCTGAAGCAAATTTTAAATTGAGTGGAGTGGGGAAAAAATTGTATAAAAGTGTATATCGATATTTTTTGCTGTATGAGTAGTAAAAAGTGAGTACTTCAAATATATAAAGGTCCCAGCTGCAGAGGTTTGCAGACGAATGTGTCACTTCTCATTTTCAGCGACCACCTCACTGAGAGGATACCCCGTTTTTTAACAAATCGTTTTGCGGTGTTGGCTATAGCCCGAAAACGAATGAACCGATTATCATATATTTGTGTGGGCTTATTAAGTACTTAATAGTCTTGCTTTAAAACGAGAGAATTTTTTAAAATATAAATTTTTAAAAAAATTTTGAACAGCGAAAATCAAAATTCGATTTTTTACAAAAAATTGACCGTTTTTTGACCACTAATCGGTCAAAAATTTTTTTAAAGGAAATTTCTCATATATAAAGACAAGAGTTTGATATATTCAATATGCTCACAAACAATATGAAGACTAAACACCAAATTTCAGTCAAATCGGGTGGATATAGAGGCCACAACACTCAAAACACCGAAAATGAGGAGGCACGGTTCTATGGGGGCTATAGGAAGACGAGGACCTATACCGACATATTTCTGATGGAGACTTAATACCAATTTTCAGCCATTTCGATGTGATAATCAGGCTAAAACCCCTAAAATACCGAAAATCGGGAGGTACCGTCCTATGGGGGCTATATGAAGGCGTGGACCTATGCAGACAAATTTCATGGTGAAGGTATAATGCCCCCTGCGAAGACTAAATACCAAATTTCAGCAACTTCGGTGTAATAATGAGGCTAAAATCTTCAAAATACCGATAATCGGGAGGTACCGTTATATGGGAGCTATATCCAAACGTGGACCTAAGCCCACAATTCTCTGTTGGAATGTTTGATACCTCTGCCGAAGACTAACCACAAAATTTGAATACTTTCGGTTGGTCATTGTGTCTTAAACATTCAAAATACCGAAAATCGGGAGGTACGGTTCTATGGGGGCTATATCAAAACGTGGACCGACCAACCCAAATTTTTGTCCTGAAGATTGTAAGTCAATAATATGTACGTGTACCAAAATTGATGCACCTACGACAACTCCTTCTATTTTTGGCCACAGTTAATATGAACTCGCGACATAGTGTGTCGCACAGTGTTGCCGCATCCATACAAATGTGGACAAAAATATTAGGCGTTGACCTAGGTTGATGCATTTTTGCACAAGTACTTATGAGGGCACAGGAATGAAAAAATATCATCTTTGGTTCATATCGGTTCAGATTTGGATATAGCCTCCATATATATATCTTTCACCTATTTTGCTATAAATTATTGAAAAATAACCTTCAAATTTAACATGGGATGTTTTCTTAGGCTTGTGTCCTCATAAGTACTTTTGCAAACATTCATCAACCCAGGTCAACGGTAAAACTGAACAGGGGCCTGAGGAATCCCATTTTAAATTTGTTTATTTGTTTGTTTGTTTATTCATTCCATTCTTTAATACTAAAGCCTCCAAGGCCAAAAAATAGTATTAACAATATATCCTTATACTCAATATCACTAAATAATCCACAATGTTACTTTATATAATTGGCTCCCCAGCCATAACTACCAAGAAGAGAAAAAAAATATTCGATGCAATAAATGGCCATAAGCAACAAGCAGTATAGAATGACCAATATACAGAGTAATATAAGTGACTCCCAGTACGCATTAGCATTGACTGGTACATAGGACATGTAAACGCATACTAAAAAAGGAAAAACAACTTTCAATTTTAATTTGCACAGCAAACAAGCCCACTAGTATAAACAAGGTAGCAAGTGCACTAGGAAAATGAAATTAAAATCATCATATGCAGTAATAGCAGTTTCAAATCCAATATTTAGGGTCGAGATCCAAAATAGGTCAACAGTTTCAAGCGGAACGCATTATTAGACTGCGAGAATACTCTAAGTTCTATCGGTAAAAAATTCCACAATCTGGCCACACGTACTAAAAATGAATTCTCAAATGTAGAATTATTTATTAAAGGAATAGATATCTGTATGTTCCTCCACAATAAAGTTCTCTAAAGACCATAGTCTAAAACGATCAAGACTATGATTTATTGCAGTTTCAAAAGCTATTGAAGACATTCCATTTCTAGCAAGAACTAAGAAAACATCATCTGCAAATAAAAGCGGCTTGCAATTTACATCAGAGCACCATACAGCAAGGCTATTAACATAGAGGATAAACAACAGTGGACCCAAGATAGACCCCTGCGGAACACCATTCGTAAGTAAAAGTGTCCCAGAATACTGACCGTTATAAGAGACAAATTGTGTTCTGCCACATAAGTAAGAAACGATAAGATTGCAAGCAGAAATAGAATAATTGAACTCATTCCTGAGCTTCCCAACCAATACAGTATGTGAAATCGAATCAAATGCCTTAGTAAGATCCAAAGACACAACTACAGTATCACTGTTAACGTTCAAATTTCCCCTAACGAGATCAGTCATATATAGCAACAAGCCGGTCGTACTATGGTTCTTACGGAAGGCAAATTGGCCATCATATATATATCTACTAACATAAGATAACATCTGGTCTCTCATAATATGCTCACACACTTTTGATAATACAGGGAGAATGGAAATTGGTCTAAGATCATCAGCACAATTCACAACATTTCCTTTAGGTATTGGGACAACACGAGCACTCTTCCAAAGTTGCGGAAACACCGAAGATGTGAGAATAGAATTAACCAAATCCAAGATACAATCAGAAATATAAGGAAAAATTATTTTTAAAAAATCCACAGATATTCCATCGACACCAATGGATTTGGACTTGATTTTACCTAATGCAATAGCAACATCCTCAATACCCACACATCGAAAAGAAAATTCGCCATCATGTTCATGTTCCATGAAATTAAAAGCACCAACACGCGAGTCATTATAGACAAATGATGCATTGAGAACATCAACATTAATGTTAGCAACAACATCATCTCCACCAACAAAGCCTGACCCTCTCAAAAAACGCCATAAAGCAGTTGGACCCATTACATTAAATTTCCTACTACAGTATCTCCTACGTTCGCGCCGGATGACAGATTTCGCCTTATTACGGTATCTACAAAATGTTTTCCAATTCTCCCTACTCTTATCGAACAGATAAGATCTAAAAGCTAAGTCACGCAGTGAACAAGCTAAAGTAATAGAATTAGCATTAATCCAATTATCATTAGGATAAATTCTTCTACGCACTACAGGAACAGATTCAAACAAACGCGTAATAAGAGAGGAAAGAATGGAACACTTAGCATCAACAGCATACAGGAGGCTAAAATCAAAAGCTGATATATAAGTATAAAAACGATGCCAATTAATATTTCTGTAGTCTCGATATTCAACAAACTCAACTGATGTATCAACACTGATGTTTAGTGACGCAAAGATAAGCGAATGATCAGAAATTGAAGGGCATATCACCTGATCAGAGAAATAAACCATAGATAAGTTACTAAGTAATATAAAATCAATTAATGAAGTAGAGCCATGTTGTACATCAAAGTGTGTGGGTTTGGAGTTGTGAGAAATACAAAGATTAAGTCGAAAGCATACAGTACGAACAGACAAGGCTTTATGTATGTCAAACATATTGCAATTGAAATCTCCCATTACAACTACGTTGCTATATCTCAAAAAGAGTTCAGTATGAAGATCTTCAAACATAACAAAACTATTGAACTTTAATCCTAATCAACATTTTTGTCGGCAAGTTCAAATATGCAAAAAGTGCCACAAAATTCTGAAAAGACCCTAAATACATTCGATCTGCCCGTAGATGAAAGTTCCAATTCACATAGGCTGAGGGTACATCTCTGTCGGCAAAGCCGACTGATACTTCTTTACTTGTTATACCCTCCACCATATGGAGGGTATAATTAAATTTGTCATTCCGTTTGTAACACATCGAAATATTCGTCGGAGACCCTCTAAAGTATATATATTATTGATCAGCATAAAATTCTATGTCGATTTGACCATGTCCGTCCGTCAGTCCGTCCGTCTGTCTGTCTGTTGAAATCAAGATACAGCTCGCAATTTTAAAGATAGAGAGTCAAAATTTGGTACAGAAGTTTTTATTACTTGCAGGATGGTTGGTATTGAAAATGGGATATATCGGTCCACGTTTTGATATAGCCCCCATAGAACGGTACCTCCCGATTTTCGGTATTTTTAAGGTTTTAGCTTCATTATCCTACCAAAAGGGCTGAAATTTGGTACATAGTCTTCTTTAGGGGTATAAAACTTTCCCCCAGAATTTTTTCGGTATCGGTCCACACCTTCATATAGCCCCCATAGAACGGTACCCCCCGATTTTCGGTATTTTTAAGGTTTTAGCTTCATTATCATATCAAAATGGCTGAAATTTGGTACGAAGTCTTCTTTAGGGGTATAAAACTTTCCCCCAGAATTTTGTCGGTATCGGTCCACACCTTCATATAGCCCCCATAGAACGGTACCTCCCGATTTTCGGTATTTTTAAGGTTTTAGCTTCACTATCTTACCAAAATGGCTGAAATTTAGTAACTAGTCTTCTTTAGGGGTATAAAACTTTCCCACAGAATTTTGTCGGTATCGGTCCACACCTTCATATAGCCCCCATAGAACGGTACCTCCCGATTATCGGTATTTTTAAGGTTTTAGCTTCATTATCCTACCAAAATGGCTGAAATTTGGTACGTAGTCTTCTTTAGGGGTATAAAACTTTCCCCCAGTATTTTGTCGGTATCGGTCCACACCTTCATATAGCCCCAATAGAACGGTACCCCCCGATTTTCTTTATTTTTAAGGTTTTAGCTTCATTATCATATCAAAATGGCTGAAATTTGGTACGTAGTCTTCTTTAGGGGTATAAAACTTTCCCCCAGAATTTTGTCGGTATCGGTCCACACCTTCATATAGCCCCCATAGAACGGTACCTCTCGATTTTCGGTATTTTTAAGGTTTTAGCTTGACTATCCTACCAAAATGGCTGAAATTTGGAAACTAGTCTTCTTTAGGGGTATAAAACTTTCCCCCAGAATTTTGTCGGCATCGGTCCACACCTTTATATAGCCCCATAGAACGGTACCCCCCGATTTTCGGTATTTTTAAGGTTTTAGCTTCATTATCCTACCAAAATGGCTGAAATTTGGTACGTAGGTAGTCTTCTTTAGGGGTATAAAACTTTCCCACAGAATTTTGTCGGTATCGGTCCACACCTTCATATTTTGAAGGTTGTGTCTTCAATATTCCACCAAAAGGGCTGAAATTTGGTATTTAGTCTTCAATGTGATATAAAACTGTTCGCCAGAAATATGTCTGTACAGGTCCACGCTTTCATATTGCCCCATTTCTGACTAAAATTCGTCGGAATAGGTCCACGTTTCGATATAGCCCCCATAGAACGGTACCTCCCGATTTTCGTAATACTGAAGATTGTGACGTCAATATCCATCGAAATGGCTGAAATTCGTTATTTCGTCTTCCAAGAGTTATAAAATATTCCAGAAGAATATTATCAGTATAGGTCCACGTCTTCATATATCCCCATAGAAGCGTACTTCTTGGTTTTCGGAATTTTTTAAGTTTTAGCCACATTCTCTTACCGAAATATAGGAAATTTGGTATTTAGTCTTCTTTGAGCCTAAAAACTTTACCGTCAGAAATTTGTCGGTATATATCGACGTTTTGAAATAGCCCCCATAGAATGGTGCCTCACATTGTTTTACCGAAATTGCTGAAATTTAGTATTAAGTCTTCTTCATACACGAAAGGAAACTAATTATTCCATTTTACTTCAATACAACTTGTGGTGGAGGGTATAACAAGTTCGGCCCGGCCGAACTTAACGCCTTTCTTACTTGTTTTACATTAATGTGGTCACAGCTTCCGCACAAATAATTATTTTAAAAAATCCTGATATACGTTCAGTTCGCGTGTTACAATACACCAAACATGCGCTCCAACATAAGTTAAATTTCTAAAAATATGCCCATATTCTTTATTGGCTCTCCCACGAATATTTCGATGTCTTACAAACGGAATACAAATTCAATAATATTTGTCATATTATGGTGGAGTGTATAAACAATTCAAAACTGAAACTTCAAACAACGTTTTTAAAGGCAAATCATGATCAAAGTGATGCTTAATTTTTCCCATAAAACATTATTTTCAAGTTGAGTTTCTATTCACATTCAACCACAATCACTAAAATAAGTTAAAAGTACAACTATAGTTATTATGAAGCATTATTGCACTGTAAACATAACTAATCCGAACATAAATCCATATTGTTTTATTTGTATTAACTTCTATTGAATTTATTTCGCAATAAGCCCCAAAGGGATTCAGTTATTAGTATTTTATTTAAAGAAAAAAAAAACAAATTAAATGAAATTCATCAATTTGTAAATGTGTTTTTTTTGTTTTTTTTTTTGTTCCTAACAATGGAAAGTGAACTAAATCATTGAAGTGTGTGATATAGTTCAATGAACTCTAAACAAAACGAAAAAAACATATTGAACACTTTGTATCACGATTAACACGTGAGATCTTTGTTTTTGTTTTATTGTTGCCGGCAATGACTTGAACAATTTTTGTGAATTGAATCACTTGACCATGAATTGTTACTTTTTCAAATGACTACATATTAGATGAGTTTACTGAATCATATTAACGTGAGGCACATTTGAAGATGAATATGATAAAATACAATTTTACAATTCAAACTGGGATTTAAATACGTTTGAATATCAAATGTATGTATACACAATAAAATAGATGCGGATTTCTGAGTGAAAGCAGACACTTCTTCAAAAAGTGGTTTTTGATTTCCTTTATTTTTGGCTGTGGTGATGCTGCTCATCAGCAAAACATTTTAGTATGTTTTCAGATTTTTTTCGACTACCGGTTCCAGAGATATCACGCCTCCAAAAAGTCGAATTCTGTAAAAACTATATGCATAGAAATACTCATAACTTCATTAATATTGGTCCAATTTGAAAAAATCTCTTTTATATATTTTTTGTTGTTTTGTCAGCTATTAAATACAAAATAGGAAACAATAGAGACATTCCGGGCAAGGAAGCTATACTTGGAAGAGGAACGCTTGATCTTTCTATTGATTTCAATTCTGTTGGTGTACATGATAAGATAACAGAGTTACAGCCTAATGTACCCAGTTATTTGTTTGTAGTGTTGTCGTAAACACGATAGTGTTTGCAATTATAGCTCAACAATCACGAAATTTTGCACGAGGTAAAAGTTTAGATAGAAGAAGATGCTTACAATTTTGGATGATGATCTGATATTATTTAGCAGGTGAAATGGTAATGGTCCATTTTGTATGAAAAATACAAGAACATATTTTTGGTCTATATTTTATTTCCTGGAGGGCATATGCCGGCAATGTAGAATACATATGGAAATAGAACTACTGATCTTAACCCTGATGCAAATTACAATCACGTGTCTGCTAGATAACGGACCTACTGCTTAATATATAATGTGTTTGTGTAGAGAACCATATTTTTCTATTCCCAATGTTTGCATTATTTCAAATTACATGGTGCCCTAACGTTTTAATTGTCCAATTGGATTTTTTATACCCTACACCACTATGTGGAAAGGGTATTATAAATTTATTTTGGGAAACATTCATGTAACACCCCGAAATATCGGTCCTAGACCCCCAATGTGGTATACCAATATTCATATCTCGACGAGATAATGCGATTTTGAGATGCGTGTCCGTCCTTCCGTCTGTCCGTTATAAATTGCATATAAGAGACATATATTGTTATTGGTGATGATGGTGAAATATTTAGGGGGTGAAATCCGATTTTGTATCTGCTCTGTAGAACGCAATAATAGTCCGATGGCCTCGAAATTTTAACTAAGGTAAGAGTATATGACAAAGAAGAAGCTTGTAATTCGATATTTAGAGGTTAAATGGACCACAACTTTTGTGTAAAAATTTGTAATATACAGCTTATATATGTATTCCTGGAAGATACATTCCGCCCACGTAAATAAAATTGGAAGGTCATTTCTTGACCTTTCCATTGATTCCAATTGTGTTGATTTACGTGCTCAGATAACAGAGTTGCCGTCTAATATATCCAGTTATTTGTTTGTAGTGTAATCAGAAGCAGTGGTCATGAGATTTTGCACGATGTAAGAGTTTAGGTCGAAGAACATGCCTACAATGTTTGATGATGATCTCATATTATCTAGTGGGACAAATGGCATATACCAGCAAAGTAGCCTACATATGGAAAAGAACTACTGACCTTTCCCCAGATGCAAATTGCAATAATATGTCTCCTGGGTAACTAACGGGCCTACTCCTAATATATAATAGGTTTTGTCTATAATACAACATTTTCCTCCCATGCTATAATTTGTCTTATATGATATGTATGGTACAAGTGCACATTTTTGGACGATAGATCTACGGAATCATTTTCACCACTGTACTTAACATAAAAGCTTTGCAATTTTTGAACAAGATCATAACTGCTCACAACCCAAACTATCTATATCAAAAAATTACACATTCAATATCCAGAAGAGGAAGGATGATCAAACCCTTTCTCCGTAGAAGCCTCGTATCAGATTGGCAATTTTTCATTGGTACAATTCGTCTTTGGAATACTCTCCCACACCCCTTACAATTAATCAACAACGCATCCCACTTTAAACGTACACTTGAGCTTTATTTCCGTAATCCTTCTCTTTTCCGTAATGCTTCTTAATCTGAAAATATTGTGGTCATTATAATTGTAATCATCTTTGCTTGCTTTTATTCATATATTTTTATTTATTTTTTATTATTATTATTATTTTTATCACATTATAAATGTTATGTTAATTAACTTTATAAATGTTTATTGAGATTTAATTTTGTTACATTTTCATTTATCTCTTCAAAAAAATTTTATAATTCTCAAAAATGGAAATAGTTTTGTTTTATAAACCTGTACTGTAATTTATAAGACTTTGTCTTGTTGTGCAGGTATACACAAATAAATAAATAAGTAAAGTAAATAAATATATCTTCAATAAACTCACCAAATTCCCTTTTGAAAACTTGTATATAGCATTCGTAGTGTTCAACAAAATTGGAGCAGTGTCCGTCTGTCGAAAATTTCATGATCAGATATGGCAAAATGCATTGTAATTGGGTATATTTGCAGCGGCTTATATATTTATATTAGATGCATTCCAAAAAGGAACCTGATATTTAAAGAAAATTTATTATAAACAATTAGGACAGATGGAAAAGCATTGCCATTATGCTTCAAAAAGTTTCTCTACATCCGTTGCGTATGTTATACCAGTTTCCTCGTCGGTATTAAAGCATTGGTCGAAAGTACGCACCTTGGAACGTTTTCCTGAAGACGTAACTCTAACCTCTGATGAAACTAGTTTCCATTCTTGCAATCGCGACGCTACAAGTTCTGATTTTCATTTTGATATTCCTGAATCACGTACTAGGTTGTCAAAATCACTCTGCGATATTAAATGAAATTCTTCACTTCTTAATTTACTTTCGGGTAGCTGAAATATTGATATATTTTCATCATTGTCTTGGTATTCCAAGTTATCTTGATGTCCATGTGGATATTTTAAATGTTCTTCAGATGGAGCGAAGGGGTTTGATTCAGAAAGCAGTAAAGCAGGTTTTACAGTTTCACAGCAAAAATAATTAATGTCTTCTCCGTAACAATATTTGACTTTATTAATATGCGAGCATGACTACCAAAAGTAGCAAGACTCTTCTGAATGTTTACTGCGACGTAACCACATTACTGGAAATACATATTTTATAGAATTATAGGCTTCTTTATCAGATTTTGAGCGAAGGATATCACTATAACAATATTTGCACACTATTTCGGGAACGTACCATGCTTTAAGTGGGTTCAATATAAAATATGATTCATAGAATTTTATAAAACCTGCAGTGATATTGTGTTTTTAATTACGCGGAACATAAAATCCACACACATGACAGAAATTGTTCCGATTAGGGCACTCCATAATAACGTTTACTCACTTTTCCAATTTTCCAAACTTAGAATATAGTTTGTAATTTGCAGAAAACGACGTATGACTTAATATTAAATGTTAATTTAATAAAATTATGGCGCTTAAAATTGCCTGCATGCTATGAAAGACAATAATTTTGTCGGTTGATCTTTTTACCGTTTGTGAGTTATGATGCTAATCGCGTTGTAGGAATTTTCTAGTGACAGCAGCAAATCGTTTGGTGAAACGTATAAAGTGTTCAATGTTTTATTGTTATATATTTTCAATAATTTAATGATGACACATACATATGACCAAATAAAAGAAAATGCCAGCTAATTTCGATGACTTTATGTGGTGTACTGTGTTTTGAAACAAAAATGATCTTAAAGTAAAATATTTTTTCCGCTAAAAAATTGAATAAGAACATTGAAACTTGGGGAAGTGTTGCACTACATGAAGGACATTAAAATATATTTCTTTTTTTGAAAAAAAAAATTGCAGGATGTTTTCAAAGGATTTTTATGATTTAATTTTTCAAGGACATTTTTGATGTCCTTGTTATCCTGGAATGCAATAATTTATAATTATTATATAAAGCCTATACGCTCCATTTTAATATGACAGCAACACCAGCATCGTATGACTAATACAAGTATTTAAAATTTTTTTTTTTTTTTGAAAAATGTTGACCTTTGAAATTTGATTGTCCTCTAAAAGGTCCAAACGATGAGAAAACGAAAAATTTAAAATGAGGTTTTGCTCCATTTTGCCTATAGTTGCAAACGTATATAGTCCGGTTCAAGTGTAACAAAATTTTTTGAAAATTGTCGGACTGTGTTATTGCCAACGATAACGTGATTACCACAGACGGACAGACGAACATGGCTAGATAGACTTGGAAGTGCATCAAATTATGCATTTTCACTTATGATTTTTACAAGAGCGTGACATTTTAAATAACCCTTTGGAATCGCATTTTAATTAACCATTTAGGGTAGAATAGAATGTAGCCCATTTTGCATCCAAGCACGTGTTTTGATGCAGTGGTTTGGATGTGAATTTAAAGGCACCCTTCGGAATGTGTTTTCAGTTCAAAGATGCAGTAAAAATGCAAGCCATTGCATTGTAATTGCTTCATTAAATTAATCGCAACTGAGTTTGTTTCCTCCGCTCTCCATTTATTTGTTCTTGCTTCATCTGCTAAAGAGATTTTTATATTGTCTTCCAATCACCATTTAAGATTTCGACATGTACTCCAGCAGCACTCCATTAGGAAATTTTCTTCTCATGAGTTACGGCGAAGTTTACAAATTATTTTAATTTTGGTCTCATAACAATTGTGTGCTTACATCAAGTAAAGGATAAATACTTTTCGAGTAAAAAGGGGTAAAACTTAAAGATTCTTCCACGTAAAGGAACATAACTTTTATAAACAATTTTTCGAAATGTTTTGTTTTACAAACAGACTTTGTACTTGTAGGGTACTCTAACAACTGCTAATAAAATGTAACAAACGGCGTGTTTTTTTCACGGCTTCATTTGGACTGCATCCGGATGCTGTTAAAATATGAGAAATTGATGTCAATCGTTGTCTCACATCCGAAAGCGGTTAAAATGTAAGGAATTGGAGTGCATTTTTCACGACTTTGATTGAACAACATACGGATGCAGTTGAAATGTGAGAAATGGATTTCATTCGTTGGATCGCCTTTTCACGACTCCGTCAGAACTGCATCATGAAAGAACTAGTTTACAGTGAACTACAGTGGAAATCGCTTATAACGTCATACCGGTTGTAACGTCGATTTTTGTGAAATATTTGAATTTTGCTATTTAATCATACGAAGAAGAACATTTTCTCTCAATAATTTGTTTCATGTGTATTTTTCAAACTCAAACAACAACAAAATACCATACTTATGCACAACATGTTCAAAGATGTCGGTTTTAAGTCAATTAAGCTTGAATTTTTGCCACCCAATGTCATATCTGTTTTACAACCCATCAACCATGGTGGAATAAAATCATCAAAATCAGATTGGCGGATTCGCAAATATCCACTATCCTGGAAAGAATAGAAAAGGACCAAGTACGAAATTAAATGTGTTGGATGCCGTGTTATTGTTAGATGAATCATGGAAAAATGTAACGTCTTCTGTCATTGGTACTTGTTATCATTATGCGGGATTGTTAATGGTCTTTTGGACGATTCAGAACACATTTGTCTTCATTCTAATTTCTCCCAACATTTAGAAGATATTGATTAATTAGTTGCCATCAATGACTAAGTTTTCACATAATGACGATGACGTAATATTGAATGTTTTAGATGGAAACAATTCTAACGAAGTCAAATGCCGCCGGTGTTAGAAGCGTGCCTAGCTGTAGAAACTCTTCAAAAATTTATTTACTCAGAAGATGTTACAAACAAAAATGTGTTTTTTTGAAACCCTTTCAAAACTCAGATCTTAGTTAAATTTAAAACTTATGTCGGAAATGGAACCTTATGGTTTCAAAAACATACATATGTTTGGATCCAAGCATAATTTGTTTGTGCCCAAACAAGAGACTCCGACAGCTATAGGTCTCTTTCTGAATATCTAAACCAATACAAAATCGAATGGTATACTTATGAAAATAAGATTAACAGACCACATAAAGTAATGGTTCGTGGAATTCATCACACATGTCCCATTGAAGACATCATAGTAGACCTCAAAACACAAGGCTTCCATCCTATAGACGTCACAAACATCGTTAAAAAAGAGAAAAGTAACGATGGTTATAATTATAGAAAACTACCCTTGTTTAGGATTACGTTCTCAAAGGATGATGACATCAATTTGATATATAAAATACAATTTATAAACAAACTAAAGATAAAATCAATAGAGCCGTTAAAACGTACTACCAATCTTATTCCCCAGTGCAAAAGGTGCCAGGGTTACAACCACACTAAGCAATATTGCCAAAGGGAACAAAGATGTGTGAAATGTGCTGGTAAACATCTAACTAGCGATTGTGACAAAAAGATTGTCGAGTTACCAAAATGTGTGAACTGCCACGGAAACCATCCAGCCAACTATAGAGGATGCGAAGTAGCAAAGGAGCTACAAAAAATTAGGGAAAAATCCCGAACATACTCAAATCGAGCACACAATGTATTCAATGATCAAATTGACAGTATACAGTTAGAAAAAACACCAAAATCAACGCCCAAGATGCCCAGAAACATTAATTTAAACCAGCAACGTCCTTCAAAAATAACATATGCTCCTATATCTACTAATCAACAAAACGATATACTCTCAGAATTACTAAAAAGTATTGAGAAAGTTAATCAAAGACTTGATATGCAAAGTGAACTTAATATAAAAATAATTGATAAACTAAATCAGATTTCCTAAAATATGCCGTTTATTCGTCTCCTAAAACACCTCAATGATATTGAGGTCTTTCTAAACACAGAAAAAATCGATATCTTATTACTTTCTGAAAGTCATTTTACAAATTCTTCTTTTGCTGTTATCAAAGGCTACAAAATCTATAACTCTGTCCATCCTTCTCAAAGAGCTCGTGGAGGAGCATCTGTAGTAATCAAAGACACTTTACAACATAATGAAGATCTTAAAATAGAAACTGATATTTTTCAACTTGCTACAGTCGAAATTACATTTAAAACTAATAATGCTTTCAAAATAGCTGCGATATACTCTCCACCCAGACATTCAATTAAAGAAAATGAATATACTGAAATTCTCAAAAGCCTAGGTAATCACTTTATATTAGGAGGCGACTTCAACGCAAAAAAACAAATTATGGGGATCTAGACTCACTAGTCCAAAGGGCTATGAACTATTCAAATCGGTAAGGGAAAACGCATGCCATGTCCTTTCTGGCAATGAACCTACTTACTGGCCGTCAAACCCACAGTTAATACCTGATCTAATCGACTTCTTTATAATCAAAAACATATCTACATCTTACATAAATGTTGACAACTATATAGGTCTATCATCAGATCACTCGCCACTTATAATGACAGTAGGCGACAGGATAATTGAAAAACCTACACTAGCAAGATTGACATCTAGTAAAACAATTTGGAACTTATTCAGATATCTCCTAGATCAGAAAATTACTCTGAACGTCTCTCTAAGGTCTAAAACTGAAATTGATCAAGAACTAGAAAACTTTACTCAAGCTATACAGCAGTCTTGCTGGGAAAGCACGCCAGCTAATCAATCACAACTGATAAGCTCCAAATCTTACCCAAAGGTTGTCAGAGATCTCATATCTACCAAACGCAATGCTAGAAAAACATGGCAGAAAACCAGAACGAGAGAAAATAAAAGACGTCTTAACCAATTAACGAACGAGTTAAAGCGCTTAATTAAAGATATTGAAAATAGAAATATGGCAGATTACTTAAGCAATTTATCTTCAACTAAAGAAAACAGCTACAGTCTTTGGAAAGCGACTAAACATATGAATAAAGTGAAGCCAAAAATACCACCTTTAAGAAACGATGAAGGTACATGGATCAGAACCGATAAAGCAGAGCTCTTTGCGTCATATTATGAAAACACTTTCTCACCGCTGGATAGACAAACAGAAGATGAAAATATCGAAGATGTTCCTAACCCTGATTCTTGATTATTGAAAAAGTAAACATTGGATAACTAAAAAATGTAATTAAAAATGATATATCAAATAAAAAATCACCTGGATATGATCTTATCACAGGAAAAGTCATCAAGAAAATTTCAGAAAAGCTATGCGAATGTTATTGTTCATAATTAATGCGTGTTTCAAATTGAGATATGTACCTCTTCAATGGAAATTTGCAGAAATAATCGTCGTTCCAAAACCTGGGAAACCACAAAATGAGCTGAAGTCATATAGGCCAATATCTTTGCTTCAAATTCTGTCAAAAATATTCGAAAAACTTTTTTCTTCCCGACTAAAAAAACTCGCGGAACGAAAAAATTTAATTCCTCCACACCAATTTGGTTTTAGAGAACAACATTCTACCATAGAACAAGTTCACCGAATTATCAACACCGCCGGTAAAGCTATAGAGAAAAAAAGAAATCTGCTCTGCAGTCTTCTTGGATGTAAGCCAAGCATTCGACAAAGTTTGCCGTGAAGGTCTCCTTTACAAACTGCAAAAAAATGTACCAATCCAATTTTCTGAAATCATACGATCCTATTTGGAAGGTCGCTACTTCAGAGTTAGAATTGAATCGGAATATTCTTCACTTAAATTAATAAAAGCTGGTGTGCCCCAAGGAAGTGTACTTGGGCCACTATTATACCTTATCTTCACGCACGATATTCCAACAACATCAGATACAACTATGGCAACATTTGCAGATGACACTGCGATACTTGCATGCGCTAAATCGGAAGAAACAGCTTCAAATAAGCTCCAGAATGTACTTACCAGCGTTGTTAACTGGACTAAAATTTGGAGAATTCAACTAAACGAAACCAAGTCCACTCATTTGATTTTCACAAATAAGAACAATATACGCCCTTCACATATATTTATAAACAATATTAAGATACCATTCGCAAACACGGCTAAATATTTAGACATGACTCTCGATACAAAAAAAAAAGTGGAAAGAGCATGTTAAGAAAAAAGTTCAAGAAGTAAACCTAAAAATTAACGAATTAAAATGGACTTTTAAAGCTAAATCAAATGTATCCATACAAAATAAACTCCTTATTTATAGTCAAATTGTAAAACCCATATGGACATATGGCATTCCTTTGTGGGGCTGCGCGAGGCAATCAGAAATCCACAAACTCCAAACACTACAAAATAAAATACTAAGATCCGTAGTTAACGCACCATGGTACATACGCAACTCGGATCTACATAGAGATCTCGGCGTAAATTTTGTCACCGACGAGATAAAAAAGCAAGCCCTGGCGTATGTTAATAAAATACGTCTTCACAAAAACGATGAAATAAAAAACATTTATTATGAGCACACGAGGAGAGACGGCAGAAGACTGAGAAGGTTAACGCCGATGGATTTATTAACATAAAACTTTAAATGTAAATTCTTTAGAGTGTAATTAATGAATTACTTACTCAACAATTATAGTCAACCACTAATTATATATACATACATATATACGTTGTTAAATTAATATTGCTTGATGAGTCTTAACTCAGTTGTAATAAAAAAAAAAAAAAAAAAAAAAACAAATATATGTGTGCAACATTTTGTAACATATCTCAATTCTATTTATTTGGGTACCAACATATTTTTTATGGGTTGAGAGAGGATCTTTGTCAAAAAGAGTAACAACAGCGCCCTCGCGGCTGCGGAATACTGTTTTATAATAAAGAGCTGTGTGTATGGTGTTATAGGAGATGCAGAAGCTTTGACCAAACACGTGTGTTTCGTGCTATGTTGTTGTTAACCAACGTAGCAAGCGAAGAGGAAAAATGGTATTAATTATGTTGTTCAGTTTTCTAAATACAATCATGGGGAAAGACGGTAAAGTGAGTGAATAAATCAGTGTTTTGTGTTTTCTTAATGAAATTGTGCTTTTTACTAAATTAAATGTCCAATACATGTTATAATCGATGAGGTGAATGGAATTATTTTATTGGACAAAGAAGAAATCGCATTTAATATATATATTTTATATATATATATATATATATATATATATATATATATATATATATATATATATATATATATATATATTTGAAATATGGTACATCCATACACTCCGTTTCATGTCAATAGCACATTTCAAATTGCTTTTTGTTAATTCAGTTTAGTCGATATCCGTGGAAAGTTTATATATCTCGGGAAAGTTTATATATCTTGGTTTGTAATTTTATGAAGTATCTTTCAACAAAAAGTTTGGCTTCGATAACGTACCGTTATAATTTTTTTTTAATTTTCTCTCAAAAATCCCAAAAGTTGTACGGTTTAAATTGTTTCATCGGTATAGCACATTTTTTAATAACTTGAGTAAAAATGTAAATATTGAATGCCACTGTTACAATTCTTTAAAATTGGAATAAATAAAATCTTTTTAAATTTTAGAACGCTAAAATTGACCGAATTTTGACTTTAATACCGGGGAAATAAGACCTTATGAAAGCTGTAGACTTTAATTGTCTATAATACGTTAACAAGTTGGAATAAATTGACAGTTTCTTCTTAGTTTTATAAAAAAACTAAAGAAAAACGAAGGAATGAAGAGAGATGGTGCAAAATAAACTTGAAATTCTACTGAAAGTTGGGTATTTTTGATCGAGAAACTTCAAATTCCTACGCCTTCTATTCCATAATAAGGGGCAATGATGGCATTAAGATAAGTTAATCATTAAAATATCAGGTGATTGTAATTGCGCTGAGTGTCAGCCAATATACTATAAAGAAAAAAAGAGATCCTTCCCATCCACAGAAAGAAAATAGGTTTCTTACACAGACATAAACTGGAGATAACCTTAAATTTTGTACCGCAATATTTTGTATTTTCCGATTCCATGAGGCGGTCACCTCGGCAATGCAGACCATTAAGTTCTTCTCTTCCAGAAGAACCAAAAAGTGAAAGTTTCTGCTATCGAGAACCTGCAAATAATGATTATTTTGCCTCGGGAAATGTCTACAGGATTTTCCTTATAATAATCATTATACCTGCCACAGAAACTCCAACTAGTTTCTTTATGTGTATAAGAAGTACCTCGTTTTTTCTTGATAGTATGTTGGCTCAGGCCCAGAGCAATTACAATCACCTGATATTTTAATGATTAACTTATCTTAATGCCATCATTGACCCGTATTATGGAATAGAAGTCGTAGGAATTTGAATTTTCTCGATAAAAAATACCCAATTTTCAGTAGAATTTCAAGTTTATTTTGCACCATCTCTCTTCATTCCTTCGTTTTTCTTTAGTTTTTTATAAAACTAAGAAGAAACTGTAAATTTATGCCAAATTGTTAACGTATTATAGACATTTAAAGTCCACAGCTTTCATAAGGTCTTATTTCCCCGGAATTAAAGTCATAATTCGGCCAATTTTAGCGTTTTAAACTTTAAATAGCTGTTATTTATTCCAATTTTAAAGAATCGTAACGGTAGCATTTATAATTTACATTTTTAATAAAGTTATTAAAAAATGTGCTATTCCGATGAAACAATTTAAACCGTACACCTTTTGGGATTTTTGAAAGAAAATTAAAAAAAATATAACTGTACGTTATCGAAGCCAAACTTTTTGTTGAAAGATTACTTACTTACTTAATTGGCCCATTACAGAACATTTGTTCCATAGACCGAACTAAGAAAAGATCTCCATTCCTCTCTGTTTTTCGCTTGACTTTTTGGAATACCGCGCCCTTTCATTTCTTCATCCACTTGTATGCACCATCGAAGCTTAGGCCTGCGATTCTGCGTGCACCGCCATGTGGCATGTATTCATACGCCTTTTTAGCGGGTTCATCATCGCTCATTCTCATGATAAGGCCTAGCCAACGCAATCGTTGCATCTCGATACGTTTAACTATATTCATGTCTTTGTATAGCTTATATAGCTCGTGGTTCATACGACGTCGAAATTCACCGTCAACGGAAATCGGCCCGTAGATCTTTCGAAGAATTTTCCTCTCAAACACACCAAGCACGGCCTTATCTGCTTGCGCACGTACCCATGCTTCGGAGCCATACATTAGTACGGGTAGTATCAGCGTTTTGTATAGTGTTATTTTTGTTTGACGAGATGTGGCTTTGTTTTTAAATTGCTTACTTAAACCATTGTAGCATCTGTTGGCCAATACAATTCTTCTTCTTATTTCACAACTGATGTTGTTTGTTGTGTTTATGGCAGTGCCGAGGCAGACGAAGTCTTTAACTACCTCAAAATGATAGGTACCAACTGCCACAGTTGGTCCGAGCTCTATGGACGCTTTGCGCGTCGATGCCATCAATTTGGTCTTTTCGCCGTTTACCGCCAGACCCACTTTCGCAGATTCTGCTTCGACCTTCCTAAAGGTATCAGTTACTTCCTCTACAGATCGTCCCATGATGTCTATGTCATCAGCATAGGCAAGTAACATGTGGCTATTGGTGTAAATTGTGCCATTTCTTTTGACATTTGCATCTCGTATTACCTCTTCCAGCAAAATGTTGAATAGGTCACACGAAAGGCTGTCTCCTTGTCTGAAACCTCTTTTGGTACAAAATTCTTCGGAGAGGTTCTTTCCAATTTTAACTGAGGACCTAGTATCAGTTAAAGTCATCATACAAAGCCGGATGAGCTTTGCGGGGATACCAAATTCAGACATTGCATGGAATACCTTTGATCGGAGGGGACTGTCGAATGCTGCTTTATAATCGACAAAAAGGTGATATGTGTGGATCTGCATCTCTTGGGTCTTCTCTAGGATTTGCCGCAGGGTAAATATCTGGTCAATGGTGGACTTGCCAGGTCTAAAGCCACATTGGTATGGTCCAATTATTTCGTTGACCATTGTCTTTAGTCGTTCGCACAATATCCCTGACACTATCTTATAGGCAATAGGGAGAAGAAGAGAATCCAAGTATGGATTTTGCTACTGTTTGCATGGAGTGGGCAATATTTTGCCATTGTGTTGTTATGTTATCGGGATAAGAAGTGCTCGCGTTAAGCAATTGGGCTAGTTGAGTGGAATATGCTGTGGCTATCTGTTGTGTTTGCAGCCTATCGCTGTCCAACTTCCGCGTTGTGTCTGTTCGTGCTTTATTTGCAACGTTTAGACGGGTACGTACCTTTGCTGCAACAAGGTAGTTGTCCGAATCAATGTTTGCGCCTCGGAACGATCGTACATCCAACACGTTCGATGAATGTCTTCCATCTATCACAACATGATCAATTTGATTACTTGTTCTTTGATCTGGAGACAGCCAGGTGCCCTTATGAATATCGAGATGATTAAATCTGGTACTGCTAACTACCATGTTTTTGCAGCTGCAAAGTCTATCAGCCTCATACCATTGTCAGATGTTTCACTGTGGAGACTAAATTTCCCGACTGTTGGGCCAAAGATATTCTCCTTTCCAATTTTGGCATTAAAATCGCCTTGAATGATTTTAATGTCATGTGCAGGGCAACGGTCATATGTTTCTTCTAAGCGCTCGTAAAATATATCTGTGGTCTGTTCGTCCTTGTTGAAAGATACTTCATAAAATTAAAAACCAAAATATACAAACTTTCCAGAGGTTATTCCACGGATATCGACTAAACTGAAGTAACAAAAAGCAATTTGAAATGTGCTATTGACATGAAACAGAGTGTATTTATTTATTACATTACATAATCATTTGATTCCCCGCTGATGATTTCAACTTTGAGGAAAATGTGTTTTATTTCACAACTGAGGAGAAGCGTTCAACGATGTAGAAAATATTTTTTTCTTTTTAAAATTTGACTACTTACAAATTATTTCATTCAGTTTTTCCTTTATTAAAGTGTGTTAACTATATCTTTGGAATTTTTTATATCACGAATATTGTCAATTTTTTCATATTCCATTTCAGAAAAAAAGGATAAATTTTTTTTGCGCTACATCAACGATTTTTAATTTGTAGGTTAAGAAAAAATTCCCAGTACGCATCTGGTCTCGAGCCAATTTTTGGTCGTTGCAGACAAAAGTTATGGCGCTTTTATTTCGCTTTTTAAGAAAGAAAATATTATAAAAACGCTAATTATTTTAATGAGCACAATTGTTACAAAAAAGTTCTCTCGAAGTGACTTCAGCGAGTAGATTGCATAATACCTGCAAAAATGTTACACAGAATTCGCGGAATGTAAATAAAATTGATAAATTATTGAATATAAGTCAACTGTTTTCAAAATTAAGGCCCATTTAGTGGCCATAAAATTACATACAAATTTGTTGTGGGTCAAAACTTCACGGCGAATCAAATGCGACTACAATCATACACACAGAAAAAATGGCCTCTCTAACATATGGCCCAAACATATATGTGTTTGCAAGCAGTCCAAACATAACAACGTCTTTCAGAAAGCAAAAAAACTGGTTTTTCTGAGAGATTTATTTTTTAGTTATTTATTCTTTTTATTTATTAATTCTTTTTATTTATTTATTCTTTTATTTTGTAATATTGTAACTTACCGTTTCTTCTATAGATTTTCACTGTAGTTGTTATCGTCTTGTAAGCATAGCAGAACAATATGAATCATATGTACATACATGTTGAGTCAATCAGCGCTAGGTTTAGATATTAGATATTGCCTTTATATTAAGAAACTACAAATTTGTAGTTGCGAAGTATTTGACTATACGAACTTTGTTTTTTCGACACCAAACGCACTCTAGTTGTTTGGTTTGTCGGTTTGTCAGTTAACTAACAACTATTGTTGCGACAGCGGTAGTTGTTGTGTGTGTCTGTGGATTATTAATAATCATTCCGCAGCTGCGAGAGGCCTGTTGTTACTCTCTTTGACCAAAATCCTCTCCACACATAAAAAATATGTTCTAACATAAAAAATATGTTGGTACCCAAACATATTAAATTGAGATTTGTTACAAAATGTTGCAAACATATATTTGTTTGGACACCAACAAATTATGTTTGGATTCAAACATATATATGTTTGCAATCAATCCCAAACAAATATTTGTTTGTCAGTCCCAAACAAATATATGTTTGCTGCAAAATATGTTTGGGACATATGTTAGAGAGGCCGTTTTTTTCTGTGTGTATCTTACAACGTTATTTCACTTTTAATAGCGTACTTAAAAAAACTTTCCCATATTTTAGCAAGACGAAACAATTGCAACTCACTCCGTCACTCCGGCTCAAAATTATGACGTTTTACAGTATTTTTGTGTCATATCCAGATTTTTATTTGCTATCGGTCTCTTTAAGACTGAATAGAATATATAAAGCTAGAAAAGATACATTATGAATAGGAACAGAATATTGTTTTAGGTTTGTACTAAGCTTGAAAAGGACCCAGGAAATCGTATAATGGGAGAATATAATCAAGGATCATCCTTAAGAATAGCTTATAGTTGAATAAGATGCCCATACAATATAAATATAATGAATTTGTTCACAAACAAATTATTTTTGGATCCAAACATATATTTGTTTGCAATCAGTCCCAAACAAATATTTGTTTGGATCCAAACACATTTCTAACATATATTTTTCTGCGTGTACAGATTGGTGTTATAGTTTCGATGTTACAGCCAAAGTAAGCACATGTTCTGGCCAAAAAATAATTTTTTTGTTTGAAAAGTAGAAAATATTGTAAAAATCTATAGAAATACTTCCTTCATTTTGCTTTAATCTCCCAATAAATAAGACGGATTTTGCTTTATTGACATTCATATTAAAGCTTTCCCATTACGCAAAGTAATTGGGTTGATGAGGATATGTCTCAAAGCTTCTGAAGTGGAAATAGAGGTCAAATAACCCATTTTAATTTATATGCATTTTAAAATACCTGTAAATCGCGTTATTATCAAAATCATTTTTTCCGCATTTGATTTTCATGTAGAGCAAGACCATATTTATTAAGTTGTATATATTTTTCAAACTATAATTTGGACTCTAAGATGTAGGATCGGCTGCATCTTACCATTAAAAACCTATAAAATATCGCTAATTTGCGCAAAGTGCATACAATATATATCGATTTGAAGGTGATCAATCAAGAACCGTGGATGTAGCATCACACACTATTTTTAGGGATAAAATGAATGTAGCTTCGTTACACTGTGCAACACTGGAAATGCAAACAACTTCTAATGAGCATTTTCGGAAAGTACATATTGAGACTACAAAAACCTTAATTGGGTTTTGTGTTCTTAGATTGGGTTTAGATTTTATGGCCTCATCTAAACCGACCTAAAATGAGCCTTTTTTCCAGTGATCGGACCTTTATCTCCGAAACTAATAAGAATTTTGCTTTGTAGTCTTCAGCAAAATTGTAGTCCTAAAGTAGTAGAACTTATGTGTCACACAGATGAACTAGGAAAAGCTGCATCTAGCGCATCAAACTCGTTAAAATATAGAAAAGTTTACATAATTTCTGAAATTCTGGTCAGTAACAACTAAACTGTTGGAAGTTGAAACAAGTAACCGTTCTAAAAATTTTCCAAAAAATGTGACCATCAATTCTTCAGAACATTCTGAAACTCTAAAATTGTTATTTCCCGTGGTTCAAGGGGTATTTCATAACATACCTTTTACAAAACTTATTTCAAACAATGCACTATAGGTAATTTGCCCTGTTTTTGAGGCAAAAAGTCGATTTTGCAACTTTTAATAATAATAATTTTTTAGTTGGCATTGAAAAAAGAACATGCCAAAAATTATTAATATAAATGATATTTTTCAAAATAGCGTCATTATCGCGGTTTAAATTGCGGTCAAAGTGAGAATTTCGAAGAAGAACACAAAAATATATATATTGTAAGGCATATTTCAATGTATTTAAAACCGCGGAAAATAAACAAAATATAAATATATGTAAAATGGAATAGATTGGCAATTGCGAGAGTAATTTATTTAATATATACTATAGCTTAAACATTTTGGGTAGCGACCAAAAAACACAAAAAGTCAGAAATAAATATTTTATTTTTCTTAGACTCACTTCATATAGACTTATACTAAATTGGCCGTGTTTGGCTGTGATTTTGCCACCTAGAACACAATATTGAAAGTCTTCTGCATTGGTATTACTAGGTTTCAAAACCCGATTTTGCCCGTTTTTTGATATTTATGAGATTTCATTAGGTTACTTCTCAATAAAAAGTCTTAAAATTGTGGAAGTTTGGTTTGAGGAAATAAATAATAAATGTAAAAAAATATTGTTGTTTACAATTTCATTGCAAGTAAAATAAGTAATGGCGACAAATTGTTCGGTATATCCGTGGTTTTCTATAAACGGTGCGGCAGTAGTAAGCATTATTTTATCTCTCTATTACATATTAATCATTGATACGGTTTAAAGGAGTACTAAACTCGTCTTTATTAAGGTATATTCAAAAAATATACAAAACTGCTGTAACAATTCGTTGGAAAATCTACTCGCGGGGGCAAAATTTGTGTTACTTACTACCGTGATCGTCTTCATCAGTTTGTTGTGTATAAGAAAACTAATGAAAATGGCATTAGAAAAAATAGTTTTGTCCGTTATATAAGTAGTTGATTATAACCGTTGTTCCTTATATCCGAATTTATCTGTAAAAATCTTTGTTTTATCTCACTTTTACACATAAATAATTTAAAAAGTTAAAAAATCCTTTAATTCCGTTTTTATTAATTTTTGTCTCAAAAACAGGGCAAATTACCTATAGTGCAATGTTCACACAGGCTGTTTATTCTCATGTTGAGGATTTTAATGCATTATTGAAATATTTACCAAATTGTTGTTGAAAATTTTGCTATAAACAAAGCGATAGAGGCATTTTACAACAATATAATGTTCTGAAGAGTTGTGTATTACATTCCAGAGAATATTTTCCCAAAAGGTAACATTAAGAAGAATTCAACATTTTGGGAGATACGCTGCGAAATATTCACAAATTATAGAATTTTTAGATATATTATAAAATTTGAGGCAATAAATGCAGTTTGTCGAGTTCGCTATTCCTCCAAATATTTTCTTCCTGCTCTTATCTACAAGTTTGCTGCAGATGTCAAAACACGATTCGTATTGGTTTCAGAGATACAGCCCCGATTTGTTTTAAAAATTCTATCTTCAACCATGTTTAGATGAGGCCATAAAAACCGAACCCGATCTAAGAAAACAAAACCCAAATATGGTTTTTGCCTATTGGTCCTCTTACTTACTTACTTAGCTGGCCCATTACAGAACATTTGTTCTATAGGCCGAACTAAGAAGAGATCTCCATTCCTCTCTATTTGTTGCTTTGCTCTCTGGAATACCGCGCCTTTTCATCTCAACATCCACTTGTTTGCGCCATCTATTCCTTGGCCTGCCAATTCTGCGTGCACCGCCATGTGGCATGTATTCATACGCCTTTTTAGCGGGTTCATCATCGCTCATTCTTATGATATGGCCTAGCCAACGCAATCGCTGCATCTCGATACGTTTAACAATATTCATGTCGTTGTATAGCAGATACAGCTCGTGGTTCATGCGACGTCGATATTCACCGTCAACGCAGATTGGTCCGTAGATCTTTCGAAGAATTTTTCTCTCAAACACACCAAGCACTGCCATGTCTGCTTGCGCAAGTACCCAGGCTTCGGAGCCATACATCAGCACGGGTAGTATCAGTGTTTTGTAGAGCGTTATTTTTGTTTGACGAGATGTGGCTTTGTTTTTAAACTGCTTACTTAATCCAAAGTAGCATCTGTTGGCCAATACAATTCTTCTTTTTATTTCACAACTGATGTCGTTTGTTGTGTTGACGGAGGTGCCGAGGTAGACGAAGTCTTTTACTACCTCAATATTATAGGAACCAACTTCCACAGTCGGTCCGAGCTCAATGGACGCATTGCGCGTCGACACCATCAACTTGGTCTTCTCACCGTTTACCGCCAGACCCACTTTAGCAGATTCTCCTTCGACCTTTATAAAGGTATCAGTTACTTCTTTTACTGATCGACCCATGATGTCTATATCATCAGCATAAGCAAGTAACATGTGACTATTGGTGTAGATTGTGCCACTTCTTTTGACGTTTGCCTCTCGTATAACCTTTTCTAGCAGGATGTTGAAGAGGTCACACGAAAGGCTGTCTCCTTGTCTGAAACCTCTTTTGGTACCAAACTCTTCGGAGAGGTTCTTTCCTATTTTAACTGAGGACCTCGTGTCAGTTAAAGTCATTTTACAAAGCCGGATGAGCTTTGCGGGAATACCAAATTCAGACATGGCTTGGAATACCTTTGAGCGCAGCGGACTGTCGAAGGCTGCTTTATAATCGACAAAAAGGTGGTAGGTGTCGATCTGCATCTCTTGGGTCTTCTCCAGGATTTGCCGCAGGGTAAATATCTGGTCAATGGTGGACTTGCCAGGTCTAAAGCCGCATTGGTATGGTCCAATAATCTCGTTGACCATTGGCTTTAGTCGTTCGCACAATATCCCTGACACGATCTTGTAGGCAATAGGGAGTAGACTTATGCCCCTATAGTTAGAGCATACAGTCTTATCTCCCTTCTTGTGGACGGGGCACAGGATACTCAGGTTCCAATCGTCGGGTACTCGTTCTTCCTGCCAGATGGTGCTAACTAGCTGATGAATACACCTTATCAGCGTGTCGCCTCCGGTTTTGAACAGCTCGGCTGGTAAGCCATCGGCCCCTGCTGCCTTATTATTCTTCAGCCGATTTATTGCTGTCTTTACCTCATCTTGGCTGGGCAGTATACATTCAATACCATCTTCTGGGATTGGGACTGTGGTATCTTCGTCTTCTTCGCTGCTATTGGATACCAACAGATTTGAAAAATGTTCTTTCCATATCCTGAGTATACTATCTGTATCAGTTACCAAATTACCTTGCTGGTCTCTACAGGAGGATGTGCCTGTACCAAAGCCATCAGTTTGATGCTTGACTCTTTGGTAGAATTTTCGGACTTCATTCTGGCTCCTGTACATCTCGATTTTTTCACACTCCCGCTTTTCCATCTCTCTCTTTTTCCTGCGGAAAAGACGTTTCTCCTCTCTCCTTTTCTCCCTGTATCTCTCTCGTGCGCTACGCGTTGCTACGGATTGTAAAGTAGCCTTATATGCCGCATTTTTCTCTTCGGTGGCAGCACGACACTCCTCATCATACCATGGATTCCTTGGTGGAGGTCTCTGGTATCCAAGTATGGATTTTGCGGCTGTTTGCATGGAGTGGGCAATGCTTTGCCATTGCGCTGATATGTTATCGGGATGAGGAGAGCTTTGATTAAGCAATTGGGCTAGTTGAGTGGAATATGCTGTGGCTATCTGTTGTGATTGCAGCTTACCGATGTCTAACTTTCGTGTTGTGTCTGCTCGCACTTTGTTTGCTACGTTTAAGCGGGTGCGTACCTTTGCTGCAACAAGGTAGTGGTCCGAATCAATGTTTGCGCCTCGGAACGATCGTACATCCAACACGCTCGATGAATGTCTTCCATCTATCACAACATGATCAATTTGGTTTCTTGTTTTCTGATCTGGAGACAGCCAGGTGCCCTTATGAATATCGAGATGATTAAATCTGGTACTGCTAACTACCATGTTTTTTGCAGCTGCAAAGTCTATCAGTCTCATACCATTGTCAGATGTTTCACTGTGGAGACTGAATTTCCCGACTGTTGGGCCAAAGATATTCTCCTTTCCAATTTTGGCATTAAAATCGCCTAGAATGATTTTAATGTCATGGGCAGGGCAACGGTCATATGTTTCTTCTAAGCACTCGTAAAATATATCTTTGGTCTGTTCGTCCTTTTCTTCAGTGGGAGCATGAGCGCAAATAAAGCTGATGTTGAAGAATTTAGCTTTTATTCGAATTGCAGCAAGTCTTTCATTCACTGGAGTGAAGCTGGATACAAGATGTTTTAGTCTCCGACTAACTACGAATCCACAACCAAACTCATGCTTTACGTCATGGCAGCTATAATACAGTGCGTCACCTTTAGGTGTTGTTGTGACGCCTTTCCCAATCCATCGTATTTCCTGTATGGCAGTAATATCGGTCTTGTACTTTTCAAGTACGTCTGCCAATGCGAAGACTGCACCTTCTCTATAAAGAGTGCGAACATTCCAGGTGCAGATTCGCAGATCATGGTCCTTAAAACGTTTGCGGGGTTCGTCAACTTTAGAGGGGTTTGTTTTTCTTTTCTTTCGTTTTTTCATAGTAGGCTGTTTTTTCTAGGGGAGGGTTACTAACCCGACGCCCAAACCCAAGTTTTTAACGTTCTTATGGGTGAACGCGCGGCACATGTTAGCTCACTACCTTTAACGGGTGTTAAAGGCAGTTCCCCAGGTGACACCACGGGGAGGTCAGTGTCCACTTGGGATGAAAGAGGGACCAAGATAAATCCTGGGCTTTGCCATGTTAAAACCGGTCAGGACCGTTCCTTGGTATCTTCCATCCCCTACGTCACCCCTATTGGTCCTCTACTTTCATAAAATTCTGGACAGAAGTTGTTTGCACGCGATTAGCTCAAAAATGTTGCACAGTGTTATCAGTGAAGTTTTCAAATCTCTGTTTCCGCTAAAACGAAGATGCTGCATTATTTTTTTTTTATTGCAGTGGAAACGATCCGCAGAAAACGCGATAAAATACGCGATATTTTCAAAAACAATTTTAGGTGATTTTTCTACATTGGAATTTCTCGTAACTCGCGTTCTAGTAGACGGATGTCCACGAGGAATGATTTATTGGATCCGGAACGTAAACAAATAAAATGTACAATGGAGTACGAGGTATTCTAAAGACAACTGACAATGTTCTATGAAGCTGTGCAGACTACATTTACAATATGCATATCAAATAACTCAGAATCGCAAGTACTACAATGCTATATATGATTTTTTGAAAACCCTGTTTGCGGAATGAAATTAGAAGAAAATTTCAAAAAACACTGTAAATCTGGCTTCAAAATGTCAGCATCATTTCTGTGTGCATCTTACAACGGTATTTCACTTTTAAGGCGTACTTAAGACGAAACAATTGCAACTCACTCCGTCACTATATAAATAAGGCTCAAAATTATGACTTTTTACAATATTTTTGTGTCATATCCAGATTTTTATTTGTTATCGATCTCTTTCAGACTGAATAGACCAATATATAAAGCTTGAAAAGATACATTATGAATAGGAACAGAATATTTTAATCTAATTTGTATTAGGCTTGTATTAAGCTTGGACCCAGGAAATCGTATAACGGGAGACACCCAATGTAGTATACCAACCTTCAAATCTCGACGAGATAAAGCGATTTTGAGATGTATGTCCGTCCGTCCGTCTGTCCATTATAAATTGTAATCAAACTCCAGGCCGCAATTATGGACCGATCGTCACGAAATTTTGTATTGAGGTTGGGTTCAGATCAGAATAGATCCCTATTTTTATTGGAGATGATCGTGAAATATATAGCGGGTGAAATGGACCAAAAACATATTATTTATCCAATTCTGTAGCTGCTCTAGGTCGCGATAATGACTCGATCGCCTGGAGAGAGCGATCAGATCAATTTGAGATAGCGATCAGATCATATTTAGGGGGTTAAATGGACCACGAATATTGTATGAAAATTGTGAAAAATTTTAATATACAGCTTATGGCTTTGTTCCTGAAGGACACATTCCTCCCTCGTGAGTTATATTTGAAAGACGATCTCATTGATGTTAATTATGTTGATGTATGTGCTCAGATAACAGAGTTACATCCAATATATCCAGATGTATGTTTGTAGTGTAATCATAAACACGCTAGAGGTAGCAATTATAGGTCAATAATCACGAAATTTTGCACGAGGTAAGACTTTAGGTCGAAGAAGATGCCTAAAATTTTTGATGATGATCTGGTATTATATAGCGGGTGACATACACCATTACTTTTGTATAAAAAATATCCAAATTTTATCCAAAGTAGCCTACATGTGGAAAAATAACTACTGACGTTTCCCCTGATGCAACTTGTAAAAAGTAAACAAAGGCTATAGTCGGACGGGGCCGACCATGTGATACCCTACACCACAACCTGGAGGAACTATGTGCAACCGCCTTGCACGCTGAATGTCCGGGTTTGATTCCCCTTATCACCATCAACTGTGGCAAAATACCCCTTAGTAATGTTGGCGATATTTCCTAAGTATTTCAGCCATGGAAAACGTCTCTACAAATTTTTTTCTCTGTAAATTTACGCTCACTTGCTCTCAGTAACCGCCCACTGGTGCATGTGTTTGTTTTTTTTTTGTCGCTTTTGGGTTTGTATTTGTTTACACCTAAACATATAATCCCAGCCAGCAATTGGGAGTGAGTGAGTCACTTCCTCTATCAGAAGTAATCGCTTTCTGAACTTCTATTCTAGAAAATAGCGATCCTTTATCATTTTACAATAACAATTGCATTGCTGTCCCTTTTTGAACTTCTTGAATAACTACCTAGTGTCAGAAAAGGAGATCGAAATTCTATTATTGCTTTTTTACACTAACAATGCTACTACTTACGACTATCGCATGGGCAGACACTTTCTCTGGTCAATGCAGACACTTCGATTGTTTACGTTCATTTGAGGCGTGTACAACCTTAAACTAATATAAGACTTTAGTCTATCTGGTGTATATAAGGTACGGTGGTGCAGTGGTAAGCATGTTCGCTTTGCATTCTTAAGGTCATGGGTTTGATTCCCAGGCCAGGCAACATAACATTTTTAAAAGTACAAAAATTAATGAAGATGGCAATTTCATCTAAGGATAGTTCCTTTAAAAATGTATGTAATTTGGAACATTAATTAGAATAGTAGAAAAAAAATAACAATTAAAAGAATAAAAACAGATAAAATGAAAAACGAAAAAAATGTTTTTTTTTCGTCACAACCAATTTTATCGCTAAAAGTACTTCTAGGAAGTCTCGAAAGCGGCATTCACAAGTAGTGTCGTGGACGTGGTTCATTTCTTCCCGAACGGTGTGCCTACTTCAATTAGAATGCGAGATCGCGGATGTGTATTTCTATCGCCTTGGAGTGACTGCTTCGGGTAATGGGCGATAATAAATGCTTGCTGGGATTCGTTTGCACCCGAACATATAATTTGTTTGCACCCAAACATATATTTGTTTGCAGGACCCAAACATATGTTATGTTTCGGACTTCTTGCAATCAAATATATGTTTGCTGCAAAATATGTTTGGGACATATGTTAGTGAGGCCGTTTTTTTCTGTGTGTATCTTACAACGGTATTTCACTTTTAATATCGTACTTAAAAATCTTTCCCATATTTTAGCAAGACGAAACAATTGCAACTCACTCCGTCACTATATAAATAAGGCTCAAAATTATGACTTTTTACAGTATTTATGTGTCATATCCAGATTTTTATTGGTTAACGGTCTCTTTAAAACTCAATACATCAACGTATAAAGCTAGAAGAGTTACATTATGAATAGGAACAGAATATTTTAATTTAATTTTTATTAGGCACTTGATAAGTTTGGAAAATGCCTATGAAATCGTATAACGGGAGAATATAATCTAGCTCTTCTAGCCTTAAGAATAGCTTATAGTTGAATACACGAAACATAAATTTAATGAATTTTTCACGTTTTTGGATGATTCAGTGTTCTTAAGCCCATAAAACTATGGTCTCTTGTAAATAACGGCCCATACCGGGCCCATGTATGGAGGTTCCTTAAAACGACCGAAGTGAAAAATGTTACACGCAAAAAAAAACGGCCTCTCTAACATATGTCCCAAACATATTTTGCAGCAGACATACATATGTTTGCAACAGTCCCAAACATAATATATGTTGGGTCTGCAAACAAAAATATGTTTGGGTGGAAACAAATATATGTTTGGGTGCAAACATATATATGTTTGGGTGCAAAGATATTTATGTTTGGGTGCAAAGATATATATGTTTGGGTGCAAACAAAGATATGTTTGGGTGGAAACAATTTTATGTTTGGGTGCAAACATTTTATATTTTTGGGTGCAAAAAAGTACAAACCCAAAAGGCACAAAAACAAACAAAAACATGCACCAGTTGGCGCTTACTGAGAGCAAGGGAGCGTAAAATTCAATGTAAAACACTTTGAAATGTGTGCTCACTTGCTCTCAGTAAGAACTCACTGGCTATCTCTATAGTATACACACAAATGTTGAGGTTGTTTATTGAAAGGCAAAAGAACAACAAACACATAGATACATACAAAATTCCAAAGAAATACATAACACACTTTAATAAAAGAAAAACTGATTGAAATAATTTGTAAATAGTCACACTTTTAAAAAGGAAAAATATATAGAAGCGTAGTTGAACGCTTCTCCTTAGTTGTGAAATAAAACAAATTGTCCTCATAGTTGAAATCATCAGCGGGGAATCGGCATCTAGAATCAAATGATTATGTAATGTAATAAATAAATATGGATATGCCATATTTCAAATATACATAAGTATGTATGTAATTACCAATATTAAATGCGATTTCTTCCTTGTCCAATAAAATAATTCCACTCAACTCTCCGATTCAATTATAAAATGTATTGGGCATTTAATTTACTAAAAATCACAATTTCTTTAAGAAAACACAAAACACTGATTTATTCACTCACTTTACCTTCTTGACTCTACAAAGGCAACTAAAACACTGAAGAAAGAAAAAAATATAATTCATATCATTTCTTCTTTTCTTCTTCGCCTGCTAAGTTGGTTAACAACAACAAAACAAGAAACACACGAGTTTGACGCATACATGCCACCAAAGCCCCCTTCTTCGCTTCTACGTCTTCTATTATACAATACGATACACACAACTCTTTATTATAAAACAGCATTTCCACAGCCGCGAGAGCACTGTTATTACTCTCGTTGACAAACATCCTCTCTCCACCAAAAATGTTCTAAATGTTCTAACATAAAAAATATGTTTTACCCAAACATATCAAATTGAGATATGTTACAAAATGTTGCAAACATATATTTGTTTGCAACCGGTCCCAAACATATATTTGTTTGTATCCAAACATATTTCTAACATAAATTTTTTTGCGTGTAGTTTTGTATCGGAATTAACCTTAGGAAAAATATAACTATTATATAATATCACTTGAACTGTATACAGACTAGAGTTGTTCCTACCTAGTTCAATTGAACGATCTACTCCACTACGCAGTTCGATCGTCCACATCGTTTGTATGAAAAAACTGCGTATATGTTATTTCGCACGTTATTTTGACATTACTCATACCTTTTGGAACTAGGGCAGTGAACTAGGAACTAGATTGCCCAACTCTAATACAGATACCGTCTCACCATTACCAACTTCATAATTTGTTACATCATGCTTTGTAGGGCCTTAATCTCTAATAAGTTTGAGAATATGGCTAGAGGAGCGTCCGCATATATTCCAAGTGTTATTTTATAATAGCAATATTTTTTTCTAAGATTAATACCGTTAAAAAAAAAACTAAAAATTGTCACTTATTTCTTTATGGGACATTGTTTTAAGTACATTATTAAAAGTGGAACGTTGTTATATGATACAAAAACTTATTGTGGGTGTTTTCTTTCTTTTCAACCACATACACGGTGAGAACATTCTCTCCCTCAATAAACATCAAACAGACGAACTACAAAATTGGTTTTTTTTCCTCCTCTTCTCTTTTGTGTCAAGAGTTTATCCATAAATAATTTCTCGTGTCAGAAAAATTATTGAGGCTACACTAAAAACACAACGTTTTAGGATCCACGTTTCACGGATTCTCTTTCTGTGTTTTACCCAGCAACACAGTCCACATTAAATTGCTCTCCAATCTGGGTGTCTGGAAACAGGCTTCACTCATTCAGCAGCGCTCCTGATCATCCGCTACCCGCCTGTACATGCATAATTCGTTTAGATTATTATGTTATGAATTTCGAATCGATTTGCAATGAAAACGATTTGCCCAAAACGAGAGAATTATTTTTAGATGTGATGGGAACCGCATCGAATTTCAGTTACACGTTGTTTCAATTTCATTAAATTCCTACAAACAAAAAACGGACTAGTGATCTCGAATCTGCAGTTGAAAGAAGAATAGAAAATATTTAATAAGAAATAAAATAAATTTGTGTTCTTATTTAAATTGGCCTATATGGAAGTTTAGTGTCGAAATTCTTTATAAACACTGAAAACAACATGTTAAAAGTAGATTTTTATGATATGTGCTTTTTTATAGAAATAACAAATATTTTTTGGCAATAAAATATACCAAAAATAAGGAAAACAATTAAGAAAAGTCTATAGTCGGACGGAGCCGACCATGGGATACCCTATACCACTATCCCTGGACAATCGCTCTCCACGGAACTTCTTTTCAATGATTGTGAAAATTTAATTATCAAATATCAGAGATGTAATGTATAATACTTATGACCAAAACCAAAAAGTTAAGTTATAGTGAAACCCACTTATGTAGTACTACTACTTCCGTTGTTTAACCGCTAATTTATTGAAATTTTTACCAATTTCACACAAAAGTTTCAGTCCATTTAACCCGCTAAGTGTTATCTGATCTTCACGTTGGTTTGTACGCTTCTTCTTTATCATAAACTCAAACTTTGATTAAAATTTTGCGGGTTATTATTTTGACCTACAGAGCTGCTACAAAATTGGTTAAAATTTTGTTTTTGGTCCATTTCATCCCCTGAACATTTCACGATCATCACCAAAAACTAATCATTTCTATTTTGGCCCGAAACTCAACCTCCTTAAAAAAATTCGTTACAATCGGTCCATAATTGCGGCCTTAAGCTTGTTTACAATTTTTAATGGACGGACACACATCGCTGAATCGCTTTATCTCGTCGAGATATGAATTTTGGCATACAAAATAAGGGGTCTAGGACGAATATTTCGTGGTGTTAGATAAACTTTTAGAGAGACAATATGTAGCATGGGATAAAAATGTGGTTCTCTACACAGAACCCATTCTATATTAGGCAGTAGGCCTGTTATCTAGCAAACACTTTATTGCAATTTACATTAGAGGAAAGGTCAGTAGTTTTTTTACATATGTAAGCTACTTTGCGAAATATATATGTCCTCAAGGAATTAAAATATCGACCAAAAATAAAATTTTTATATTTTTCATACAAAAGTAATGGTCCATTTCACCCGCTAAAGAATATCAGAATATAGGCATCTTTCTCGACATATACTCTTATCCGGTGCAAATTTTCGTGAATATTGATGTATAATTGCGTTTTCTAGCGAGTTTATTATTACACTACAAACAAATAACGGAATATATTAGGCTGTGACTCTGTTATCTGATCACGCACACCAACATAATTGGCATCAATTGAAAGGTCAAGCGTTCCACTTTCAGGTATATCTCACTTGTCCGGAATGTCACTTCCAGGAATTAAGATATAAGCTGTATACTAAAAATGTTCACAATTTTCACACAAAAGTTTTGGTCCAATATTATCCGATCGTCATCTCAAATTGCAAGCTTCTCATTTGTGACATACTCTTACCTTATTTAAAATTACGCGTTGATCGGACTATTATTGAGACCTACAGAGCCGCTAGAAAATTGGATAAATATTATGTGTTTGGTCCATTTCACCCGCTAAATATTTCACGATCATCACCAATAAGAATAGGGATCTATTCTGATCTGAACACGACCTCCATACAACATTTCGTGACGATCGGTCCATAATTGCGGCCTGGAGCGTGTTTACAATTTATAATGGACAGACGGACGGACGGACAGACACACATCTCAAAATCGCTTTATCTCGTCGAGATATGAAGACTGGTATACCACATTGGGGGTCTCCGACGAATATTTCGCGGTGTTACATGAATTTTTACCAAAACAAATATATAATACCCTTTTCCACATTGTGGTATAGAGTATAAAAAACACAAAAATGCGTATTAACTAAAATTGTCGGATTTAAATCCTCATATAGCAAAAACTACTTCACGTATCAGTACCAAAATTCAGATTCTTCTTAATTAATATGTTTTCTATCATTCCCCATCAATAAATTTGTTAAACGAAGTATTTAGTTTTTACCATTTTTGGCCACGCACGGTGGTCGAAAGCACTGATCTAGCGGAGCGAAATTAATAACTTGCAAACGAATTGAGATACGTCACTGAAATTTGGCACAAACTCAGGTTGTACCTGTGGGTAATAATGGGCCAAATATGAACAATATCGGCTAATGTTTTGGTATAGCCCCCATATAACGGTACCTTAAGATTTTCGGTATTTGGAGGATTTAAGCCACAATTTCGTAGCAAATGAACTGTAATTTGGTACTTAGGGTTCCTAGTAGTCACAAAATATTTTCACCAAAAATTATGGACATAAGTGCACGTTTTGATATAGCCCCCATGTAACCATACCTCCCAATTTAAGGTATTTTGAATGTCGTGACCACATTTTTATACCAACTCGGCTGTAATTTTGCATTCCGTGTTCTCACTGCGTAAAAATCTTCTTACAAAACATTTTCAATACGGATTTATGTTTCGATGTAGCCCCTTTTATGGTACCCCCGATTCGTTGAATTTTTACTTGTTATCCCATATTTAATAACATATTTCGCTATAATATAGTGTTATAGTGTCTCCGGGGGTAGAACTCCTCCTTGCAAACATTTCTCAAGATAGGTCCATATATTGATTTAGGTCCCATACAAATGCACAGCTAAATTTGTATGAATTTCATGCAAAATCCCTTATTTTAAAAGTGCAGTCATCAAAAGATTTGCAAATATTTGCAGCCCTAATATGGTTTTTCCGTATCCAGAGAGTCCAATTTCATTCCCACAAAATAATCGAACCTAAGTTCGGCCAAGTTTACAAGATGCACTCTATGGAAAAAGCGCATACAACCCATAAAAACACAAAAAATTGAATTATTTGAAAATTTATTGCTATATAACTAAGTAACTCCAGACCCCAAACTAATTTTTATAATTTAAATCACACCCTCTGCTATTAATAAAAAATAAATCTTGTCCAGTTTCATTACGAATTTATTTAACATTTAAACAAAAATTAAGCTAATTTTATTGCAACAGTTTTTTAAAATCTGATGCAGCAAAAACTCTTGTATTTGGTAGTGAATAACTGAGTGAATGTTTACAACAACAAAAATGAAAAAACAAAATCTTTGTCTGCAAAGTGTCTGTAATCGATGCAATGGAAAATATTTCGCAATTTTATAGTTCGATTTTTTGACTTTAGCGCCGCTAGATCAGTGGTTTCGACCAGTGTGCCACGGTGTGACACTGTCCGGCACACTTTGTCTGCTAAATGAAACATGGATTAATTCATACATATTGATTGAGATGCTCTCGCTGTATCCGAAAAGTACAGTACATTTCAAAAAAATTCGCGAATTACACGCTTTTTATACCCTCCACCATATGGAGGGTATAATTAAATTTGTCATTCCGTTTGTAACACATCGAAATATTCGTCGGAGACCCTATAAAGTATATATATTATTGATCAGCATAAAATTCTATGTCGATCTAACCATGTCCGTCTGTCTGTTGAAATCAAGATACAGCTCGCAATTTTAAAGATAGAGAGTTAATATTTGGTACAGAAGTTTTTATTACTTGCAGGATGGTTGGTATTGATGGCCCACGTTGGTACCTCCCATAGAAGGTACCTCCCGATTTCGGTATTTTTAAGGTTTAAGCTTCATTATCCTCCCAAAATGGTTGAAATTTGGTATTTAGTTATCGTTGGGTGTATAAAACTTTCTACCTGAAATTTGTTGGTATAGGTTCACGCCTTTATATAGCCCCCATAGAACGGTACCTCCCGATATTCGGTATTTTGAAGGTTTTACCTTCATTATCGCACCGAAATGGCTGCAATTTGGTACATAGTCTTCGTTGGTGGTATAAAACTTTCCCCCAGAAATATTTGGTAATACAACTGGTGATGGAGGGTATAACAAGTTCGGCTCGGCCGAACTTAATACCTTTCTTACTTGTTAATTTTGTGTTTTTCTTTGGTTGTGATTTCAATATTACTCTGTACTTCTTAAATCTATTGCTAATCAAACTAAGCAAATATACTTTCACGATGACAAACTATTTTCCTTGAAGAAGTAGTTTAGCAAAATACTTCAGGTTTTGTATGGAAATTTAGCGAAATAGTAGAATAACTCCTTCTAGGACAGAGAAGTCATCCCACAGTCGATACGTCTGAAGAGCTACTCAACTAATAGCGGAACCAGGTCACGTAATTTGGTGACTGTGTGGGTTCGAGCCCTCGGCTTTCCTTTTTCACTTGCAAAAAATTTTCGGTCATCAAGCTTAACTCTAAAGAAAATTAATAAAACTCCTAAAAATGTTTCTCCAATTTTTTCGTATTAAACCAAAAAAAAATATTTTTGAAATAATATTCCAACAATAAGATTTTGTCTTTTGTTGTTGCTGCAATATGTTTTAAACCCAATCTTTAAAATTTTGGTCTCACACTTTTCTGGGCATTGTCTAGATTCTGTACGTATTTTTTTAATTTATTTTTTATAGATTTTTATAAACTCTGAGTTAGAATAAATTTACTCCAAGATTCCTGCATTATTTTTTGATTTTTCCGGGAAAATAAAAACCAATTTAGCAAACATTTAGACGTCTAGGGATATATATTAAATGCTGTTACCGAATTATATATACATTTCGGATTTACAACACAAAGGAAGTTTTTTAATATTTTTTCTTTATAAGGGAATAAAACCCCCCATAAATTTTGGGCGCAGCATCCAATTTTGTTTGCGGGAACAGATTTGAAAACACGATTTTTTTTCTTAACAAAAGCAAAAAATGTTTTTAATTTTTTTTTTTTTTTGATTGAATTGAAAACGAAATTTGAAATTTACCATACGCTATTATGATGGAAAGCATATAAGAAAAAAATGCAATGAAAAACTTGTATACAATCGGTCCGGAACATTTTTTAACGGTAAGGGAAAAGTGATATTGCATTTCTTAATATTTTTCCATGCTATGTGGTGGTATTTTTGATATTTTCAAAAACTGCAGAAATTTTATAACCTTAGTACACATACTCAATATGGTTATTTGGATGAGTTGCAAACCGAACCATTGAGGAAAAGATCAAAGTCGGGCTGAGCCGACTACAACATAATAAAAATGTATAGTTTCCTTTCAGTAATAAAAATTCTTAGCTTCACAGGTTATGAATTATTCCTCTGAGGAGTAAACCAGTGGATTTTTTGCCTGCCTTTCATGTTCCTGAACATATTACGGCTTATGAACTAACAAAATGTGAAAGAAGATAAACATAAACATGAGATTGAACAGACTTATATCTTAATAATCGTAACTGATTTTAATAGGTCAGTATTGCTATCTGTCCGACTTTCGTAATAAAAACTTACTTACATATGAACACAGCGTGGTTGGCCCATCAGAAAAATGAACGGCCAAAAAATAAATGGGAGCTATATCCAAATTTCAATGGATTTCAGCAGAATGGGCAAAATTGTTTCCAGACAACATTTCGTTACAAAATGAAAATCGCAGTTTCATAGTTTCCTTCTTGCAAAAGTTCTGTCAAGTATTTATCTTTAATATTCTACTCGCAACATACAATCTTAAATTTTTCGCTTTCTTCACATTAATAATTACGAAATGTTAAAGAAGAATCAATTACTACATGAACTGACACGAATAGGAAATACAATATTTCCGCACACGGCAAATAACACAGACATAAATTTATTTTTGTACTACCGCACATCAAGGTGAGAATAAGTAAAAGCGTTCTCATGCATACAGACGTATTGTTGTGAACATACAATTGTAACAACTCTCAAGATTTATTCTTTAACAATAACACAATGAATACAAAACGTTTTGTAAAAAAACAACGTTGTGGTGGTACCTTCAGCAACAAGTAGGTACGTCACGATAGCAAGTAGACGACTGGAAGCGTCTGGCATAACGTATCGTTGTCGGACAAGACACTTGAGAACTTAAGTGGCGTATACTTTTTTAAGCTTCAACGCCGTATTCAGAGACTCATGAGTGTTCGTTATAAGAATGCAGGGTTTATGAATGCCAGTAACCTGTGTTGGTACGGCCGTGGCTATGTGTCAGGTGTGTTTTATAGCTATTTGTGGCATAGGTGTGTGTAAATGATAGGTTTTGTTGTTGTTATTTTTTGCTATCCTCTTATTATAGATATTTTATTGCGTGCAAAGCAAATTGTCTGCTGCCACAAAGTTCATAAAGTTCTTTGCACAACTTAATTTTGCAATCTCATCATCTCTTCACACAGAACACATGTACAAATCTTCGTACTTATATATTCCCCATTGCGTACGTCACCGTTATCTTCCGGTTTTGCTGATGAACTACTTCCCCTTAAGAAAATGTGCAAATATTGAATAATATATAAGCCATTAATTGAAACAACGAAATCATTCAGCAATTGGTGTTCACTTCTTTAACATATCACTCGAACTTGAAAGACTTAGTAAAAATGGTTTGTATCAATTCGCATATTCAACATCAATAAAATTCATAACAAAATTCCACTCTAATTTCTTTTTAGAAAATCTTTGGTTTATTAGGTCTTGCAACATTGGCTTCTGCTGCAATTATCCCTTATAACAATGGGTTAAGGCTGCAAAGCGAAATTGCCGATGTGTCTGGTAGTGAACCTATCGAAAATGCTGAAGCGACCATCCTAAATGACGAAGGATATAAGTATAAGACTGTGCGTCGTCTGAAGTACCGTCGACGCCGCGATGTCTCTGAAATTGCCAACGAATATTTGCCACCTGCTGAGGAGGAAGTAACTGAAGCTGTTGCTGAAGTAAAATCTGAGGAAGAACCTCAAGATTCAGCTGTTTTGGGCGCCGATGGTTATGAATACAAAACCGTCCGTCGCTTGAAGTACCGCAAACGCCGTGATGTGTCAGAAGTTGCCAACGAATATTTGCCACCTGCTGAGGAAGAAGTTACTGAAGCTGATGTTAAAGTAAATTCCGAAGAAGAACCCCAAGATTCAGCTGTTTTGGGTGCCGATGGTTATGAATACAAAACCGTCCGTCGCTTGAAGTACCGTCATCGCCGCGATGTCGCTGAAATTACCAACGAATATTTGCCTCCTTCTGAGGAAAGCGTCACCGAAGCTGTTGTTGAAGTACAGTCCGAAGAAGAACCTCAAGATTCAGCTGTTTTGGGTGCCGAAGGTTATGAATACAAAACCGTTCGTCGCTTGAAGTATCGTCATCGCCGCGATGTTTCTGAAATTGCCAACGAATATTTGCCACCTGCTGAGGAAGAAGTTACTGAAGCTGTTGCTGAAGTCAAATCTGAGGAAGAACCTCAAGACTCAGCTGTTCTGGGTGCCGATGGTTATGAATACAAAACCGTTCGTCGCTTGAAGTACCGCAACCGTCGCGATGTTTCTGAAATTGCCAACGAATATTTGCCTCCTGCTGAAGAAACTGTTACCGAACCTGTTGCTGAAGTAAAGTCCGAAGAAGAATCTCAAGATTCAGCCGTTTTGGGTGCCGATGGTTATGAATACAAAACTGTTCGTCGCTTGAAGTACCGTCAACGACGCGATGTCTCCGAAATTGCCAATGAATACTTGCCACCTGCTGAAGAAACTGGTACCGAAACTGCTGCTGAAGTTAAATCTGAGGAAGAGCCCCAAGATTCAGCTGTTTTGGGTGCCGATGGTTATGAATACAAAACCGTCCGTCGCTTGAAGTACCGTCATCGCCGCGATGTCGCTGAAATTACCAACGAATATTTGTCTCCTTCTGAGGAAAGCGTCACCGAAGCTGTTGTTGAAGTAAATTCCGAAGAAGAACCCCAAGATTCAGCTGTTTTGGGTGCCGATGGTTATGAATACAAAACCGTCCGTCGCTTGAAGTACCGCAAGCGCCGTGATGTCTCAGAAGTTGCCAACGAATATTTGCCACCTGCTGAGGAAGAAGTTACTGAAGCTGTTGCTGAAGTCAAATCTGAGGAAGAACCCCAAGATTCAGCTGTTTTGGGTGCCGATGGTTATGAATACAAAACCGTCCGTCGCTTAAAGTACCGTCATCGCCGCGATGTCGCTGAAATTACCAACGAATATTTGCCTCCTTCTGAGGAAAGCGTCACTGAAGCTGTTGTTGAAGTAAATTCCGAAGAAGAACCCCAAGATTCAGCTGTTTTGGGTGCCGATGGTTATGAATACAAAACCGTCCGTCGCTTAAAGTACCGTCATCGGCGCGATGTCTCCGAAATTGCCAATGAGTATTTGCCACCTGCTGAGGAAGAAGTTACTGAAGCTGTTGCTGATGTCAAATCTGAGGAGGAGCCCCAAGATTCAGCTGTTTTGGGTGCCGATGGTTATGAATACAAAACCGTCCGTCGCTTGAAGTACCGTCATCGCCGCGATGTCTCTGAAATTGCCAACGAATATTTGCCACCTGCTGAAGAACTGTTACCGAAGCTATTGCTGAAGTTAAATCTGAGGAAGAGCCCCAAGATTCAGCTGTTTTGGGTGCCGATGGTTATGAATACAAAACCGTCCGTCGCTTGAAGTACCGTCATCGCCGCGATGTCTCCGAAGTTGCCAATGAGTATTTGCCACCTGCTGAGGAAGAAGTTACTGAAGCTGTTGCTGAAGCCAAATCTGAGGAAGAGCCCCAAGATTCAGCTGTTTTGGGTGCCGATGGTTATGAATACAAAACCGTCCGTCGCTTGAAGTATCGCCATCGCCGCGATGTTTCCGAAATTGCCAACGAATATTTGCCTCCTGCTGAAGAAACTGTTACCGAACCTGTTGCTGAAGTAAAATCCGAAGAAGAACCCCAAGATTCAGCAGTTTTGGGTGCCGGTGGTTATGAATATAAAACCGTTCGTCGCTTGAAGTACCGCAACCGTCGCGATGTTTCTGAAATTGCCAACGAATATTTGCCTCCTGCTGAAGAAACTGTTACCGAACATGTTGCTGAAGTAAAATCCGAAGAAGAATCTCAAGATTCAGCTGTTTTGGGTGCCGATGGTTATGAATACAAAACTGTTCGTCGCTTAAAGTACCGTAAACGTCGTGACACATCCACTCACTAAATCAGTGACTTTGAATTGTCTTTAATCCATTGCGTTTTGGTATTAATTAAACTTGTGTTTATATTACATGCTGTTATATTTCACATCTTGTTATTTAATAAAATTGTTTTTCTTGTCTTTTTAAATATCTCAAACAAATTCCGAGTGCTACTTCATTCTTAGAAATATTTGTTTTTTTCTATATGAGGTATACATTTTCGCTCTTCATTATTCCTTCTCCTGGTACTGTTGAAAAAGTGCCTGAAACTAATTCGAAGCGTGAATATCCTATATCAAAATGTGGTGTTATGTTGTAAATAAACAAATAATGAGGTAACCATTCACTGCAACTATCATTACTTACGAAAGAATTGCACTCGTACGGCAAATTCGAAAAGTTCAAACATTTAGGCTTAGGAACAGGAGCACACTTGTTCGCGGATAAATTTTAAACATACAGATAGTTCAAGCGGTATTCATTACAACGGTAATCTTTTGGAAAACCAACAAATACTGGGTCTGCTTCTCTTCTTAACGTCACTGTCTGGTAGTTTATCTCTATCAGCAAAGCTGGCTGATGCTCTTAATTTGCTGATACTTCTAAATTAAATATTTACTTATCAATTCTAATCAATATGGAAACTATCTTAAAAACAAGTAAGCAAAGGCTATAGTCGGACGGGGCCGACCATGTGATACCCTACACCACAACTTCTAGGAATTAGCTATGTGCCACCACTTTGCACGCTGAATGTCCGAGTATGATTCCCACGCCTGGCTACATCAAATTTTCAACGGTGGCATAATACCCATTTGTAATGCTGCCGATATTTCCTGAGTACTTCAGACATGAAAAACTTTTCTACAAGTGGCAACTTAGGACATGCCTTTCGGATTCGGCGATAAAAAATACGTCACATATCAATGACATAACATGAATCCATTGGTATAAGATAAGCCTCCCTTGTCCCTACTGGGATATTTGTGGAACAATTATATAAATTATACTTTTCTAAACAATATGCCAAAATTGGAAAATTCACATTGATTGTGGGTTTATTGAAGATCTATCGTCCTCACATGTGCTTGGTAATGCACGCAGTTGTGTGATTTTCAGGCCATTTCGAAAATAGTTCATTGTGTTTATATACATATTTTATACCGATAGAAATAACTAATAATGAATAGAAATTCAAATAATTTGCATGCAAACAAATTTATAAATCCCAAAATTATTCATATTCCATTATACAGCTCCGCTAACGGTGATATACCCTCAGCATCTGACCAAAAAAAAAAAACAAGCACAATAATTATGCCCTATGAAAAAAATATATTTTGTATTTTGTAGGTATCGGAATGTAACCAAATCAATTGTAGTAAGCTAACTTCTGATTTTTGAAAAAGTTTGAGAATTATTTTTTTTTACTCCGGAAAAATAGTACCGTTGCAATAGGTACAGTGAAAAGAATCTTCTTCGATTCAAATACATAGATCCGAGACTGTTCCTCAAACTGCACTTTTCCCAAATTTTGTGTAGGAGGTACTCGAAGGACGGGACCGATATAGTCCATATTCCAACCTGATACATTACTGGATGAAATAATAGGATGTGCAAAGTTATAGTTCACACAATTTTTCAGAAAAATTTTGAACTTTTGTGGGGGAGTTGCCCGAAGGAGTGAACCGATATAGCCCATATTCGAAATTAAACTAAGGTTGGGCAAAAAATTACGAAGTGCAAAATTTGGTTCGCATCGGTAGATCCGTTCGGGAGTTTTCGTGCGCAGCTAGACAGTAAGAGAGACAGATGAACGGACAGGGCTAAGTCGACTTCAAATTGTTTGAAAAGAATTTCGTCCAAACATACTTGGGGTCTAAAATCATTTTTTCGATGGACACATCTTTGGTCGTATTTTGTATATTTTGTATTAACCTAAAGGCTGAGGGTATACAATAGGTGGCGAATGCTGCAATATTTGTATAAAAGTTCAATTGGACAACTGAACTGAAAATTTCTCTGTCATGATTAAAACAATTTGTAGTATGAGAGGAAATTGTGGTTCTATACACAAAACCCATTATATATTAGGCAGTAGGCCCGTTATCTAGCAGACACATTATTGCAATTTGCATCAGGAGAAATATCAGTATTTATTTTTCCATATGTAGGCTACCTTGCCGGTATATGCCATTCAGGGATAAAAATATGGACCAAAAATAAAATTTGTATATTTTTCATACAAAAGTAATGGCCCATTTCACCCGCTATATAATATCGGATCGTCATCCAAAATTGTAGGCATCTTCTTCGACCTAAACCTTTACCTCGTGCAAATTTCTGTGCTTATGATTACACTTCAAACAAAAAACTGGATATTAGGTTGTAACTCTGTTATCTGACCGCGTAAATCAATATAATTGGCATCAATGGAAAGGGCAAGAGTTGTACTTCCAAATATTATTTACGTGGGCGGAATGTGTCTTCCAGGAATAAAGATATAACCGGTATATAAAAAATTTTCACAATTTTCACACAAAAGTTATGGTCTATTTTACCCTCTAAACATCATCCGATCACCATCTCAAATTGCAAGCATCTTCTTTGTCATATACTGTTACCTTGTTCGAATTTTCGAGGCCATCGGGCTATTATTGCGACCTACAGAGCAGCTGCAAATTCGAATAAAAATTATGTTTTTGGTCCATTTCACCCGCTAAATATTTCACGATCATCACCAATTACAATAGCGATCTATTCTGATGTGAAACCGACCTCCATACCAAATTTCGTGACTATCGGTTCATTATTTGGGCCTGGAGTTTGATTACAATTTATAATGGACAGACGGACACACGGACGGACGGACGGACGGACACACATCTCAAAATCGCTTTATCTCGCCGAGATATGAAGATTGGTATACCACATTGGGGGTCTCCGACGAATAGTTCGCGGTGTTACATGAATTTTTTTCCAAAACAAACTTATAATACCCTTTCCACATAGTGGTGTATGGTATAAAAATGATAAATCACCTGTGGTATCTTAGTCCTGAACTTGTTGGCTTGGCATTATTTGATCCGACAGTGCAAAACACCGTAAAGAGTCAAATGGCGACAAAAATCTTAACAAAGCGAAGATGGAAACTTCTCCGGAAATATTCGACCCAAACTTACAAAAGAACAACTGTTAGAAATTCCTAAAAAACGTCACATTAACTCCGAGTCGAGCTCACCACAGATTACAACCAATTAATTACAAAGGACGAACAACTAAAACAATGCGTTCTCCAAGTAGTCGGCTGTACCCAGATAGGCTCCATTTTCGCCCTAAGGCATACGTAGTCACGTTAATCGGGCTTTCTATATCGAATTCAGTAATACTTACGTATTTTGTTTTTGAACATAAAATGAACAGAATGGACTTTAATTTAATGCATAATACGGGCAAATAGCTTTAACCGTTCCACAGATATGGGTCGCTGAGAGAGACGAGATTTGCATACCTTCGAGGCCGCAGTAGCACGTGTTAACTTATTCCAATTGGCAATCTTAATCTTAAATCTATCTAAAATCTAATCTAAACTGGTAACCTAGACGGCACCCCCCGCCTAAAAAAAATCTGACATCGATTTCTTCCCTTTGAGTTAAAACCAGCCTAAAGCTACAAATTAAGACAAAGGAAATATTGAATTTACATAAAATTATTGATATTTTATCAAATTTTATATTTTTGCATAGTTTAACAATAAAAAATAGTACTACAACACCATATACCCTACACCACACTGTCGTAAGAGGCATCAATAACATAATAATCTGCTAAAAATCTACTGCTAAAAACTGTTTGCATATTTTTTGCATATTCTGCATATTTTCCATATTTTTTGGATTATTTTGGGCATTTTTTTGCATATTTTTGATATGACCCCAAATATCGAAAAATGGACCCTTAAAACGCCTAGATCCAAAATTTGAGTCCAATCGGATAAGAAATAAAAAACATGCATAAATCCGATGTCTAGTAATTACACTGCACACAATTAAAACTGTGGGATCCTTGTATATAAAAGGGTGCAACGCTGTTGTATGACCACGATTTTCCACATAATTGACATCAATGGAAAGGTTAAAAGATCGCCTTCCAAAAATATCACTCACGTTGACGTTCAGGATATAATACAAATTTTACACAAAAGTTTTGGTCCACTTAACCCGCTAAATATTATCTGATTATCATCTTAAATTGCAATCTTCTGCTTCGTCGTAAACCCTAACCTTACTTAAAATTTCGCCGATCAGACTATTATTGCAAATTTGGAACATCAAACCCCATTTTATAACAAGCGATAAGCTCGTTACGAGTATGTTGCAGATACATTATTTGCAATTTGCATCAGGGGAAAGGTCTGTACTTCTTTTTCCATATGTAGGCTACTTTGCCGATATATGCCCTCCATGAATTAAATTATGGACCATAAATATTTTTTTTTTTTTTATTTTTCATACCAAAGTAATGGTCTATTTCACCCGCTAAATAATATCAGATCATTATTCAAAATTGCAGGCATCTTGTTGGACATAAACTCTTACATCGTGCAAAATTTCGTGACTATTGAGCTGTAATTGCGACTTCTATCGTGTTTATGATTATACTGCAAACAAAATACTGGGTATATTAGGCTGTAACTCTAGTATCTGAGCACGTAAATCAACATAATTGGCATAAATGGAAAGGTCAAGAAATGGCCATCCAAATGCTATTTACGTGCTCGGAATGTATCTTCCAGAAATACGTATATAAGCTGTATATTAAAAATTTTCACAAATTTCACACAAAAGTTGTGGTCCATTTAACCGTCTAAATATTACCTGATCACTATCTCAAATTGCAAGCTTCTTCCTTATCATATACTCTTACCTTAGTTAAAATTTCGAGGCGATCGGACTATCATTGCGACCTCCTCCAGCGTAATCAAGTTGACGTTTCCAATACGCAGGTATTCTAAAACTTCCCTTTAATTATGGTCTGTTCCAGAACGGCAAGAATCTACTAATTTTTACTATTTTTTCGATATTATAGATTTCGAGATATATCTCCAAAATTCAAATGCACTCATATCATTATGGTGAATATATTACAGCCTTCGAATAAGACAATGGAATTTAAATCTATTGGTAGTACAATACAACGATCTGTAGTTGCCGGTGATGTTGTATATCAAAGACTGAAAATAAAAGGAGCCACATATTTTTTAATAATTTATTTAAATTTCTATATAAGAAGTGCGATTCTCCAAATCATTTTTTTGCGTTACTGAAAAAACGGTAAAATTAAATTGCTTATAATTTCGGTAATTATTGATATTTATACCCTACACCACTACGTGGAAAGGGTATTATAAGTTTGTTTTGGAAAAAATTCATGTAACACCGCGAAATATTCGTCGGAGACCCCCAATGTGGTATACCAATCTTGATATCTCGGCGAGATAAAGCGATTTTCAGATGTGTGTCCGTCCGTCTGTCCGTGTGTCCGTCTGTCCATTATAAATTGTAATCAAACTCCAGGCCGCAATAATGGACCGATCGTCACGAAATTTGGTATGGAGGTCGGTTTCACATCAGAATAGATCGCTATTTTAATTGGTGTTGATCGTGAAATATTTAGCGGGTGAAATGGACCAAAAACATAATTTTTATTCGATTTTGCAGCTGCTCTGTAGGTCGCAATAATAGCCCGATGGCCTCGAAAATTCGAACAGGTAACAGTATATTACAAAGAAGATGCTTGCAATTTGAGATGGTGATCGGATGATGTTTAGAGGGTAATATGGAGCATAACTTTTGTGTGGAAATCAGTGTTCGAAAATAAACACTATGGTATCGTACCGTACCGTTCTGTACCGTACCAAGGTGGATAGGTACGCTACGATAACCGGTACGGTACGGTACACAAACACTAAAAAATATTTTAGTGATACTGTACCGGAGCACAACGAAAATCTTACTGTACCGACTGCGGTACACAACGATTTTTAGTGTACCGACAGCGGTACGCTACGATTTTTTAGTGAACCGACTGCGGTACATTACGATACGTACCGGTAATGTACCGTACATGTGTGTTTTGTAAATTGTGATGGATAAATTATATGTTTGATGTTTTTGAGAATAAGGGCAAGAATAGTAACTAAAATTCAACATTATATTAATTAAAAGCACGAATGTGATAAATTCGGTCGGTATACGAATTTTGAGAAAATTAGTGTGAAATATGAAAATAGCTAAAATTCCCAACCAATACATATTTTAATTAATTCTATAAGAAGATTTAAGTGAACCACCCTCTATTATAGCATTAGGTTTAAAACCCATATTATTAATGTATGTATTTCTATTTACTCGCTTTGAAAAAATTTATTATGGACTCATTAGAGCCCTTGGAGTCAATGTACATATTAAAACACTATTTTTTTTAAATATTAGTCTCCAGCTAAAATATTTAAAATTTTTAATATGTTTATTCTGTTGAAGTTTTAATGTTGATATGTTTGAATTAATTAAAATAAAATTGCATAAAACATAAAATCCGTTTGTAATAGGTAACAAAACAAAATGGTAGGAATATGAGAATAATGCCTCAAAACTCAAACTTTAGAGGGCTTCTTCGTAGTGGTAATTTCTGCTGGTAGAATACGTTTACGTTTCACTGTGGGAAAAAGTACCGACTTAGCGCGTCAAAAAAAGTCGATGTTTTATTGTATGTTTGTCCATAATTTGGATAAGAGCAGCTCTAGATTGACAAGTGTACTTCATTTATTATTATATTTAGTAAATTTGTATTTTTACCCATATAACGGTACCTGCCGATTTTCGGTATTTTAAAGATTTCTACCACATTATCCCACCGAAATGGCTTAGATTTGGTATCTAGTGTCCATTGGGGTTATACATATATTCCTATAAGAATTTTCGGTACAGGTCCACTTTTTTATATAGCCCCCATAGAACGGTTCAGCCGATGTCGGTTATTTTGATGGTTATAGCCACGTTATCCAACCGAATTAGTTGAAATTTGGCATTTAGTCTACGTTGGGAGTATAAAATATTCCGACGGAGAATTGTCTGCACGGGTTCACGTTTTGATATGGCCCCAATAGAAAGGTACCGCCCGAATCTCGCTAATTTTAGATAGAAAATAATAATAAAAACAATTATAAAATATTTTGTTGCAGATAAAACTTTACAAATTTGGTAAGAACTATATGTACGCGCCATCCTGCGACACTCCCTACTAAATAGTTTTGACAAAGTACACAATTTGAAAGAAAAGCGAATGTCACGTTATTTACATATTTGTAAAATCCGAGTTACAATAAATAACATATTATATAAAATATTTTTTACTCATCTGTCTTCACGAAAAGTTAAATACAATAAAGCTTTAAAATTACTTTGTTGGAAGACTGCATACGACGATCGAAAATTTACTACTAAAATATATTATAAAAACCAGTCCATAAATTGTGAACAAAAAATTAACCGTTATTCCGCTTTGCCTGATGTAAAACAAATTATTTTAACTGTCGTTAGATTCTATGGACACCTTAGATCAATACTGCACCAATAATTTTTAAAACGGCGTATGTGATTTTATCATTTTTGGCGCGCTATATCGGTGTTTTTTTCCACTGTTGGTTTTTCCCAAAAAACATCAATGTGAAACCAACACGTGCCTTATTACTTTATACAAATATTTTGGATATTCATATGTATGTAACACAATTATGGGGTCAATTTATATAGTCTTCCATAATAAAACAAAAAACCATTAAACATTTTCTCATAATTCATAAAAACACATGTATGGTACATTACAGATTTGTATATTATTTTCATTGTTCCAACAATACGAACTACGAATTTTCACTGCTTCGACTTTTTCAGCGGTACCACAAAGTAACAGGCAAAATTCTCGTTGATCGTCCACATTACCTTGCTATGAATAGATTTTCTGTTATAGGTGCAACCAATAATAATGATTTTGCACGAGGGGACTTTTGTCGAAAATAAACATCCTTATGACGTCAATTAGAAACCTCATACTGGTGTTATGATAAATACATTTCATATTAAAAAAATCATATTAAAATTTATAATTTGGCTACAAATACATTTAAATGTGTATATAAAAATAGCTTGGAAAAAACCTTAGTGATGAGCGATCACCTTTAGCGAATACTGTTCACTACAAACAAAATAGATGGGTATTTTTGTACAGGTAATATTAATGTGGATTGTATAGCAAATATTACATTTTTCTGAATAATCCTTTTCCAAAAAATGCTAATGACACCAAAATAGTAAAATTATTCTTTACTAATTCATATACATAAATGATTTTATAATTCACGATTTTTGCCCCTTTTGGATATCATAAATGTCTAAGTGCCTAACGTGGTAAACAACATTATATTTTCTAGTCATTTTCTCAATATTTATAAACGATTAAAATGTAATTAATTTATACAATATTGAATTTAATGTATTATACTTGCCTTCTTTGCCAAGAAAGCATATAACAATTCGCATTTCCTTATAAATAAAAATACACATGTGTGGTACATTACCGGTACGATATTTTTTTAGTGAACCGACCAGTGGTACACTACGATATTTTAGTGTACCGACTGCGGTACGCTACGATTTTTTAGTGTACCGACTGCGGTTCACTACGATTTTCGTTGTGCTCCGGTACGGTACGCTAAAATATTTTTTAGTGGTTGTGTTCCGGTACGGTACACTAAAATATTTTTTAGTGATACCGTACCTGGAGCGGTACGTTATTTTAGTGTACTGTTTCTTTTCGAACACTGGTGGAAATTGTGAAAATTTTTAATATACAGCTTACATCTTTATTCTTGGAAGACATATTCCGCCCACGTAAATAATATTTGGAAGTCCAACTCTTGTCCTTTCCATTGATGCCAATTATATTGATTTACGCGGTCAGATAACAGAGTTACAACCTAATATATCCAGTTTTTTTGTTTGAAGTGTAATCATAAGCACACTAGAGGTCGCAATTATAACTCAATAGTCACGAAATTTTGCACGAAGTAACACTTTAGGTCGAAGAAGATGCATACAATTTTGGATGATGATCTGACATTATTTAGAGGGTGAAATGGACCATTACTTTTTATGAAAAATATAAACATTTTATATTTGGTCCATATTTTGATTCCTGGCCCATATACCGCCAAAGTAGCCTACATATGAAAAAAGAACGACTGACCTTTCCCCTGATACAAATTGCAATATTGAGTTTGGTAGATAACGGAGCTGCTGTCTAATATAAAATAGGTTTTCTGTGGGGAACCTCATTTTCCTACCATGCTATAAATTGTTTCTATCATGTCAGAGAAATTCCCAGTTTGGGCATTGTTGCAAATTACGTGGGGCCCAATTAATTGTATTAATTGCCCAATTCGATTTTTTTAAACCTATCGCACTTGTTCAACAAAAGGGTTGTAACTAAAAACTTTAACTTTTTAATTAGAAATTGATTAACCCTACCCACTGTAAAAATCTACCATTACTTTGTCTACTCTTTCGTCAAAAATACCGGTATTTCACTATTCATGTCTTCGGAAAAACTAGTTATGTATCAACGCCTTTTTTGTCTAATGAAAAATATAACATTTTGAGTTACTACCTTTTTCTTGAACAGGTCCGATATATTGCAGCATGGGGTCGCTTCGCCACCTTTTTTCAAAATGTACTCGGCGTTGCTAACGTTAATTTTTATAAATATTAATTTTATGGGATGTTTGTGGAACACTTATTATACTTATTACTATTTAAGCTTGATGTGATATGATGGCAGAATCCACAAAGTTATTTTTTACAATAAGTTTATTTGTTCCATAACGGAATTTTGATTTGCTGAAAGCTAATTCCCAGGGGTAGTGGTGTAGGGTATCAAATGGTCGGCCCCGTCCGACTATAGCCGTTGCTTACTTGTTTTTGCATATTTTTGATATGACCCCAAATATCGAAAAATGGACCCTTAAAACGCCTAGATCCAAAATTTGAGTCCAATCGGATAAGAAATAAAAAACATGCAAAAATCCGATGTCTAGTAATTACACTGCACACAATTAAAACTGCGGGATCCTTGTATATAATAGAGTGCAACTCTGTTGTTGACCACGTTTATCCACATAATTGACATCAATGGAAAGGTTAAAAGGATATAATACAAATTTTACACAAAAGTTTTGGTCCATTAAACCCGCTAAATATTATCTGATTATCATCTTAAATTGCAATCTCTGCTTCATCGTAAACCCTAACCTTACTTAAAATTTCACCGATCAGACTATTATTGCAAATTTGGAGCATCAAACCCCATTATATAACAGGCGATAAGCTCGTTACGAGTATGTTGCAGATACATTATTTGCAATTTGCATCAGGGGAAAGGTCTGTACTTCTTTTTTCATATGCAGGCTACTATGCCGATATATGCCCTCCATGAATTAAATTATGACCATAAATATGTTTTTTATACCCTCCACCAAGTATGGAGGGTATATTAAGTTTGTCATTCCGTTTGTAACACATCGAACTAATCATTTGCGACCCTATAAAGTATATATATTCTTGATCAGGATAAAATTCTAACACGATCAAGCCATGTCCGTCTGTCCGTCTGTTGTAATCACTCTAGCGTCCGCAATAATTGAGATAGGGTGCTGAAATTTTGCACGCGAGGGTCTTTTTTCCATAGGCAGGTCAAGTTCGAAGATGGGCTATATCGGTCCACTCTTTGGTATAGCCCCCATATAACGGTACCTCCGGATTTGAGGTATTTTGAAGTTCTTCGCCACATTTGCAGACCGAATTAGCTATAATTTGGCACTTAGGGTTCCTAGTGATCAACAAACTTATATCTCAAAGGATATGGGCATAGGTCCATGTTTTGGTATAGTCCTCATATAACGGTACCTTCCGATTTTCGGTATTTTGAGAATTTTAGCCACAATTTTTAACCGCACTATCTGCAATTTGACACTTGAGGTTCTTAGTGGTCATGAAATATCTCCATGAAACATCGTCAACATAGGTCCATGTTTTGGTATAACCCCCATATATCGGTACCTCCCGATTTTCGGTATTTTGAGAATTTTAGCTACAATTTTTAACCGAACTAGCTGTAATTTGCCATTTGAGATTCTCAGTGGTCATTAATTATCTCCACCAAACATCCTCAACATAGGTCCATGTTTTGGTATAGCCCCCATATAACGGTACCTCCCGATTTTCGGTATTTTGAGAATTTTAGCTAAAATTTTTAAACGAACTAGCTGTAATTTGCCATTTGAGGTTCTCAGTGGTCATGAAAAATCTCCAGCAAAAATCGTCAACATAGGTCCATGTTTTGGTATAGCCCCCATATAACGGTACCTCCCGATTTTCGGTATTTTGAGAATTTTAGCCTCAATTTGTAACCGAACTATCTGCAATTTGACATTTGAGGTTCTCAGTGGTCATTAAACATCTCCATCAAACATCGTCAACATAGGTCCATGTTTTGGTATGGCCCCCTTATAACCGTACCTCCCGATTTTCGGTATTTTGAGCAATTTAGTTACAATTTTTAACCGAACTATCTGCAATTTGACATTTGAGGTTCTCAGTGGTCAAGAAATATCTCCACGAAACATCGTCAACATAGGTCCATGTTTTGGTATAGCACCCATATATCGGTACCTCCCGATTTTCGGTATTTTGAGAATTTTAGCTACAATTTGTAACCGAACTATCTGCAATTTGGTATTTTGAGAATTTTAGCTACAGTTTTTAACCGAACTAGCTGTAATTTGCCATTTGAGGTTCTCAATGGTCATGAAATATCTCCAGCAAACGTCGTCAACATAGGACCATGTTTTGGTATAGTCCCCATATAACGGTACCTCCCGATTTTCGGTATTTTGAGAATTTTAGCAACAATTTGTAACCGAACTATCTGCAATTTGACATTTGAGGTTCTCAGTGGTCATTAAACATCTCCACCAAACATCATCAACATAGGTCCATGTTTTGGTATGGCCCCCTTAAAACCGTACCTCCCGACTTTCGGTATTTTGAGCATTTCAGTTACAATTTTTAACCGAACTAGCTGTAATTTGACATTTGAGGTTCTCAGTGATCATAAAATATCTCCAAGAAACATCCTCCCGATTTTCGGTATTTTGAGAATTTTAGCTACAATTTTTAACCGAACTAGCTGTAATTTGCCATCTGAGGTTCTCAGTGGTCATGAAACATCTCCACCAAACATCGTCAACATAGGTCCATGTTTTGGTATAGCCCCCATATATCGGTACCTCCCGATTTTCGGTATTTTGAGAATTTTAGCTACAGTTTTTAACCGAAATAGCTGTAATTTGACATTTGAAGTTCTCAGTGGTCATAAAACATGTCCAACGAAACATCGTCAACATAGGTCCATGTTTTGGTATAGCCCCATATAACGGTATCTCCCGATTTTCGGTATTTTGAGAATTTTAGCTACAATTTTGTCTATTCAAAAATAATCGTCAATATAGGTCCATGTTTTGGTATATCCCCCCATATAACTGTACCTCCGATTTTAGGGAATTTTTTTTTTTTGGTATAGCCCCATATAACGGTATCTCCCGATTTTCGGTATTTTGAGAATTTTAGCTACAATTTTGTCTATTCAAAAATAATCGTCAATATAGGTCCATGTTTTGGTATATCCCCCCATATAACTGTACCTCCGATTTTAGGGAATTTTCAGTGGTCACGAAATTTCTTCACTAAAATTCGTCAACATGGGTCCATTTTTGAAGGTCTACATTGTTTTGATGAAACTACCCTCAATTTGACTCTTGAAATTCCCTGCAGCTATAAAACTTTTCCGCCAAAAAATTTAAAGATAGGTTGACTCTTTGATATAGCCCCGTAGGTGGTACCTTTCACCTAGCTGAACACATTTTTTAGATCAGATTAGATATCACTGTGCAACAAAATGGAGGTGAAAGTCTGGGGCACGAAAAATTCCTCTTGGGGAAGAAATGCCTTCGTGAGTATATTATGAACCCCGAAGGACAGATCCGCCGTGAGTCGAACTTTCGCGTTTGGCGTGATGAAGTTTTTGTTAGAGACCCTGTGGGCCATCAGGAATTAGCGTTATATCTTTGTTCACTGTTGCGTATGTGCTCTACAAAAACAACAAACAAAGATATAATGCTAATTCATGATGGCTTGCAGGGTCTCTTGCAAAAACTTCATCACGCTATAACGCGGAAGTTCGACTCACGGCGCATCTGTCCTTCGGGGTTTTTAATATACACACACCAAGGGCTTTCATCTCCAAAAGGAATTATCTCTGCCCCAACATTTGTGTTCACAGTGTAATTTAAGCAACAGTGGGAGGCAGTAGGCTTCTATCCATTGTCGAAAAGTTGTTCCACCTAAGATTGTGAAAGGACCCTAATTATTCCATTTTAATTAAGATTATTTTATGGTGGAGGGTATAAAAAGTTCGGCCCGGCCGATCTTAACGACTTTTTACTTGTTATTTTTCATACGAAAGTAATGGTCTATTTCACCCGCTAAATAATATCAGATCATTATCCAAAATTGCAGGCATCTTGTTCGACATAAACTCTTACATCGTGCAAAATTTCGTGCCTATTGAGCTGTAATTGCGACTTCTAGCGTGTTTATGATTATACTACAAAGAAAACACTGGGTATATTAGGCTGTAACTCTAGTATCTGAGCACGTAAATAATTGGCATCAATGGAAAGGCCAAGAAATGGCCTTCCAAATGCTATTTACGTGCTCGGAATGTATATTCCAGAAATACGTATATAAGCTGTATATTAAAAATTTTCACAAATTTCACACGAAAGTTGTGGTCCATTTAACCGTCTAAATATTATCTGATTACTATCTCAAATTGCAGGCTTCTTCTTTATCATATACTCTTACCTTAGTTAAAATTTCGAGGCGATCGGACTATCATTGCGACCTACAGAGCAGCTACAAAATCGGATAAAAATTATGTTTTTGGCCCATTTCACCCGCTAAATATTTCTAGTGGATTAAATGGACCATTACTTTTGTATGAAAAATATAAAAATTTAAAATTTGGTCCATATTTTACTTCCTGGAGGGCATATACAGTATAGTCTCGATAATCCGGACACCACATGTTTCGGCGATGTCCGGATTATCGAATTGTCCGGATTACCGAGTAGTCACAAAAATACATAATTTTGTAAGTTAAAATCATTAATATCGGACGTTTCCTAGATGATAATCTGACATCTTAAGTAAACAAATTCATATTAACCAAATATCACGGGGTACTACCATTTTAAGCAGCTTTTCTGGCTTCTTAATTCTACTCCTCCGGCGTAATTTAGGTGACGTTTCCAATACACAGGTATTCTAAACCTTCCCTTTAATTTGGTCCGTTCCAGAACTGCAAGAATCTACTAATTTTTACTATTTTTTCGATATTATAGATTTCGAGATATATCTCCAAAATTCAAATGCACTCATATCATTATGGTGAATATATTTTAGTCATTTCTATGAACATTACAGACATATGGAATTTAAATCTATTGGTAGTACAATACAACGATCTGTAGTTGCCGGTGATGTTGAATATCAAAGATTGAAAATAAAAGGAGCCACATATTTTTTAATAATTTATTGAAATTTCTATACAAGAAGTGCGATTCTCCAAATATTTTTTTTGCGTTACTGAAAAAACGGTAAAATTAAATTGCTTATAATTTCGGTAATTAATGATATTTTTTCAGTAAATTAGTAACCAAAAAAGTGATCGTTAAGTTCTGCCTATAGCAAGAGTGCTGTCAAATTTTATTTAAACTTTTCATTCATCATTTTGCTTTTTAACTTTACCGATTTTTTCGGTAACTCAAAAATTACTTAAAGAATCTAAAAAATCTAAATCTTAAAACTAAGCTTTTAATCCCAACGCTTTAAATGTTATAAACATTTCTAGGTAAAATATCATTGGAATACAATACACAGTTATAAGGGACTTTCTCACTAATCCACAGTGGATCCACTTTTATGGAGAAAGCGGCCAAAAATATATAGAGTGTAAAAATCAAGCCAATGCGCCGGACACAGCTTTGTGCTGCTGCGAAGAGTGTTTTAAGAAACCACGAGCGTAACATTCTCCCCACTTTCCCCTCGGGAGGGGTATACTGTGAGAATTGTTTTATGTTGTTAATACAAAATGACATAAACAAAGGTCCCGATTATCTTATGATGCAAAAATAGGCTTGGGGAAACAAAACAATCTCCAAAACAATATAAAATCCAACCAATTTAGCGGTTTAAAAAAATCAAAATTTTCGTCTAAAAATTGGTAAAATTTTTAATATAGATCTTATAGCGTAATTCCTGGAAGCCACGTAAGACAAATTTGGAAGAAGATTTCTTCATCTTGCCACTGATGGCAATTATGTTAATGTACGTGGTCAGATAACAGAGTTATACACTAATATATCCATAGAAACCCTATTCAAGGGCAGCTTTAGGCAGCTACCCACCGTTTATAGTCTGGCACTAGATGGCAGCTGATTTTAATACTGAATAATCTTAAACCGATTACCTACGTTGGAAAATTATACCCGAGGTGGGCACTGGTGGACAAACCTTAGGTCAAATTTAAGTATATGATCGAATTTGCATTACAAAACACACTAAGAAAATATGAAGCTAACTAGAATTCCACAACACGCTAAAACACAATTTTTTAATGAAAATTAAGCGATTACCTCCTACTTCAAAATCCGTTACAATATTTTGCTATACGTATTAGTTTCCCGATATTTTGAATATATTTACTTGCACTTAAAATATAGGTTGTACTCACAACAAAAAATATTAGTCAAATGTTCCGACTTTTGAAGCTATTCTTAAGAAGATCGCGTTCGAATGAAACAAAAACTAATATATTTTTAAAAAGGTCCATGTCATAGCTGTCAGAGTTGCCAGATGTTGTACCAAAATTTTGACATTAATTTTTTTATTTTTGGCCAATGGGAGGATCCACTGTGTAATCGGAGGCCTAGTAAACTACTTCCTTTAGAGGAAAGGAACACCCAGCATCGATTTTTAAGGGAACTAGGCTACTCAACACTAGGTTTAAAATACTGTTGCGTATCAAAGTCATCCATCGATGGTAGAAGGGTAGATTCGACAGATTCAAATAGTTAATTCAATATTGACTGCATAACTGAGTCAACGGTAACTAGCCAGAAAGACGAGATGTGGAACTTAATTTTTCTTATTTATACACAATTGCTAACGCTAAGAACGAAAACATCAAAGAAATAAATAAAAATGTAATGCTCACGATAGGCAAAAATATTGATGTCCGGATTATCGAGGTACGAAAAATATGAGATTTTCGGATTACGAAGTCTAAAAATTCTAGTGTCCCGATTACCGCATTGTCCGGATTAACGAGTGTCCGGATTATCTAGATTATACTGTACCAGCAATGTAGCCTACATATGGAAAAGGAACTACTGACTTTTTCCCAGATGCAAATTGCAATAATGTGTCTCCTGGGTAACTAACGGGCCTACTACCTAATATATAATAGGTTAGGTGTAGAATACAACATTTTCCTCCCATGCTACAATTTGTCTCTATCATGATAGAGAAATTCCCAGCATTATTGTAAATTACGTGGAGCCCTAGCATATTAATTGTCCAATTGCATTTTTATGCATTGTATATTGCAGCATGGGGTCGCTTCGCCACCTTTTTTCAAAATTCACACGGTGTAGCTACCGTTAATTTTTTTTTGAAATATTAATTTTGGTGAAGGCACCCATCCCCTCCTGGCGTATAGTTAATTAAATATGAATATTTTTGGGAGTCATAAATCGGTTTGCATTCAAATTGTTTAAATTTCTACTCATTATTAGTTGTTTTTTTACCGGTTAAAATATATTTTTTGATATCACAATATATATCCACAATGAACTATTTTCGAAATACCCTAAAAATCACAAATTTCCAAGCATATGTGAGGCGCTCAGCGCCAAAACGGCCTAACCCACCTTTTCAAAAAAATCAAACTGACTATGCTGGACGAACCGGAACCTTTTGTAATACATACTAAAAAAACCCCAATTGCATAGATTAACCCTATGTTATTCTACATGCCGAAAACCGTTTTTCCTTTATTGAAAGTTTGAAAAAATGTGGACGCCACATAGACAAAATCGAATACTGGAAAAAAATACGAGTGGATTAGGCATGTTACGTTTTAGTCAGGAGAATATTTGAAAAATAATATAAAAATAAATTTTCGAGAAGATTTTGTAAGTAAAAACCAAAGGTTATGTAATAAAGTTGACTTACGCCCTGGCGTCAATGTAGAATGTAAGAAGTTAATAATGTATCGCGATCAATGTGGTGGCCAAAACCGTAACATAAGAATGAACACTATTTTTATATATTTATTTCGACCTTCTCAGTGGAACGGATAGACCACATATTTTTAGTGTCTGGCCATTCATGCCTACCATGCAATCAAGATTTTGGTCTCATTGAAAAGGAAAAAAATATTATAAGGGCATTTTTACGCCTGATGATTGGGATCGTGTAATCCTCACGGCAAAAAGGAACCATGTCACTTGGTAAAGATGACGACAGATGAAATAAAAAGCATATCCTCAATTGAGAAACTAGTATCAAACAGAAAAATCTCCGAAGACAAGACTTCAAAAGTTGAATGGCTTAAGATTCAGTGCCTTCGATTCCAAAATGCGAAGCCATTTATAATTCAATACAAATATTCAAATAACATTAATGTTTTATTTCAAGAAGTTAATATTTCAAAAAGGAACTTTAGCAAGTACGTAAATTTTGAATTGGAACCGCTTTATCCGGGAGGAAGATTCATTAAAGTTGCAAAGTTTAAGGATTTACAGAAACTCAAAGGGTAAATCATGCATTTTATAATAATTTAACAACAAATTCGAGAGCCGAAGATGAAGATATCCAGGAAGAAGACCAATAATTTTTATTAATATGTATCAATTAAAATTCTCACAGTTATTTTTATTATACATCTGCATAACTTTTGTTTTAATAAATGGAGACAAAATGGCCTAACCCTCAGTTCCTTTCAATATATATTTTTTTTAATGGATGCCAAAACGGCCTATGCCACTTTAATTTTTTTATTAACTGATTCAAACAGTCTTTATCTATGTAAACTAATACCTAATGATTAACCTAAAACAAATATTACAACTAATATGTATTTATGATTAATTAAAAAATTATAAAAATATTTTAAAAACTTGTTTTCTTTGAACTTCGTTTTTCTCAAAACCATCTCTATGTGGGTTAGGCCGTTTTGGCGCTGAGCGCCTCATGTATGGTACAAGTGCACTTTTTTGGACGATAGATCTTCAATAAACTCACCATGCTCCCTTTGAAAAATTATATATGTATAGCGTTTGTAGTGTGCAATAAAATTGGAGCAGTGTCCGTCTGTCAAAACATGTACAATTAATTTTTTTTTTTTATTCTTCAAAAATCAAAAAATGTAAATTTTACATGTTTTGACATATATAATAGGGTGCCACCGTGGTACAAAGGAATGCACACCCATCTTTCACGCTGAATGCCCGGGTTCGGTTCCTAGGCCACATGAAATTTTCAACGGTGGCAAAATACCCCTCAGTAATGATGGTGAAATTTTCTGAGTATTTCAGCCATGAAATTCTTCTCTATATGCGGTGTCTTAGGACACGTCGCGACGCGTCGTTCGGACTCGGCGATAAACCGTAGGTCCCTTATCATGAATCGGGGTGCACTCATTCATATGAGAGAAGCATATTAAATGGCTCAAAGCAAAAAAAAAAATTATTACGTATCTTCGTTTCTAATATTATTCCATAGAGTACAGCTATATTTCAACTTCACATCCGCCTTGTACGCAGAATGTCGGGGGTTCGATTCCGCGGCGAGGTAACATCAAACTTTCAACGGTGGGCACGTCATTTGGACTTGGTGATAAACTGTATGTCTCAAGCTTAATGTGATAAGGTTTCATATCGTCACCTGAAATGCCCAAAATCGTAACCTTAAAAGGGTTACGTGGAGGGTTACGTCTTTGGGCATTTCAGATGACGATTTGCTTATTTGTTTTATAAAGGAATTTTGATTTGCTGAAAGCTAATTGCCAGAGGCAGAGGTGTAGGGTATCACAGGGTCGGCCCGTCCTTTGCTTACTTGTTTAACATAAATATAGCCAAAGCTTCCATGCAAATTATCTTTTAAGGCCAATATTTTTTACCACGTCCAAAAACATTTCATTTTATCCAAAGGTATTTAAATTGTATAATATACAATCACAAGTCGCGTGTTCTAAAGGGTAAACCTTGGCTTCAGCTATGTTAAATTTTCAAAAATATTGGTGATATATGTACACTTTGAAACGACCAAAAACCGTTTTAGACCCGAAATAACCGTTTTAGACCCCAAGTATGTTTGGTCGAAATTCGTTTCACACATTTTGGAGTCCATTTAGCAATGTCCGTCCGTCTGTCTATCCGTCTGGCTGGCTGTTGCGCACGATAACTCTCGAACGGAACAACGGGTTCGAACCAAATTCTGGGTATCGGAATATTTTGTCCAAACTTAATTTAAGTTCGAAAGTGGACCATACCGGTCCACTCCTTCGGGTACCTCTCCCACTATAACGATAACCCCCGAAGGTAACAATCTATTGGTTCAAACTTTGCACATCGTATTATTCCTTCCAGATATAGATCGGGTTCCAATATGAACTCCACACGTTCCACTCCTTCGCGTACTTACCACACAAAATTGGGATAGAGTAGAGTTTAAGACCTCTTCTCGGATCGTTACCCAGCAAATTGTTTGTAGCCAAAGAAGTAGTTGAATCATGAGTGCAAGTGATTTCGTACTACACCTTGTTAAGTGAAAGAAGTTTAAGACCTCCTCTCGGATCGTTACCCAGCAAATTGTTTGTAGCCAAAGAAGTAGTTGAATCATAAGTGCAAGTGATTTCGGACTACACCTTTTTAAGTGAAAGAAGTCATGATTTTTACAAGGGAATGGTGCAGTGAAGATACTGTCTAGTTTTCTTCTTAAGCACACATTTTGCATTAGTTCTTTGTAGTGAATAAATATACATTCTATGTAATGTATTTTGAATTGATTTTTCGGTTCATGTAAAAATTGTTTCGCAACCAAGCATTTTGAGGATACCGAAGATGTTAACATGTCCATTTGGAAAAATTATTTGAAAGAGTTGTGGTAACTTTTAATGTACATTTATGGGCTGTTTCTCTAAGATGATTCGAATTCAAATTAATTTAAATTACTACCAAACCCATGTGTATTTTTCAAAAAGAAGTAGTTTGGTAGTATATTCACCAAATTTGAATATATGTAGTCTTATGAAATTGAAATATAAAGACTATAAAAACAATATAAAATATCTTTGTGTGGAATGATTCAATTAAAATTGGAAATAAATGGCTGAAATTTTCACACAACCGGAACTAATGTCTGGTAGAGTTAAATCAGAAGTAGTCTTAAAAGAAATGTACGGAAATAAGTTAGATAATGTAAACCTTGATTATATGCATCTTCTGAACAATATATGTCAAAAAAAAAACTAAATGATAACAATATATGTAAAGAAAAAACCTTTGAAGAAGATCGTGTAATTAAAATTCTTTCGTATAACGTTCAAGGACTTGAAAATAAAATGCTTTTTGGTGAATTCTTTAAATTTATAAAAGAGTTCGACATCTTTGCTCTGCGCTGATAAAACAGAACTATTTATTATTTCGTCTGTTTTGACATAAATTTGCAGTGATAAATATAACCCTATAATCATAGGAGACTTAAATATACGAATTGGTCTCATGCAAATAGAAATTGAACAAATTTATTTATGGATTTTTCGTGCTGGGTTATCACAAACAATGTCCAAAGATAAGGAAGTACACTCAAGAGGTAGAAACTGCATAGACTTTTCCTATGACTATATCTTGTTAGTGACAAATGGAATGACCAACGGAGACGAAAATAGAGAATTTACATTCATAAGCCCAATTGGGACTTCCGTAAATGATTTGTGTGAATTATCTCAAAATCTGTTACAGTATATTGATGAATTCAAAATCGATAATAAGATTTGGTCAGACCATATGCCGATATCACTAACTTTAGCATTCAGATTGAATGAAAAAATGGAAAACGTAAGCTGTTTGCTGCCAAAAATGGCATGGAATATTCGGAAAAAAAGAGGAATACCAAACGAAACTGGTGGAATTAATAAATACACACGGAGAACAGGGTGTTTTGAGTTTTCCAGAAATAACAAGGATGGTAAAAGAAGCTGCACAAAATTGCTCAAATTATTCAACTAAGTTTAAGAAAAAGGAAAAATGGTTCACTTTAAGATGCTATAAGGCAAGGAAAAAACGTTCAAGTGGCTTAAGAAATTTAGAAAATTCAGCACAAATGGGAATAAGGATGGATACATTAATAGTAATCGTCAGTACAAAAATATCTGCCAAACTGCAAAACAACAATATTACTCTATGATGGAAAGAAGGCTAGAATAAGTTAGAGACAGGAAGGATTGGTGGAGGATAGCGAAAGAAATTGGAACTGATAAAGATGAAACAAAAATATTTGTTCCAAAAAATGAGCTAATGACACATTTTGAAAATTTACTTAACCCCCCTAAATAATCATCCGTTATACAATATGCCCCCAATTATTGCTCCTGACCAATTTCTTTTGGAAATAGTTTTTCGAACAGTAACATCACTTTTTTTCAAAAAAAATATTTATGGATGAAAAAGGTTAAATTTTAAACAAGTTTTGGTATATGTATAAAGCCTAATCTGTCAGCAAATAAAAAAAAATTGTTCCCTTGAAAACCTCTCTCCCCCTCGATGTTAAGGGTAGATTATTGAAACCTATATTTTCGAATACTTTTTATATAAATTTTAAAAAATTATAAAAAAATGAAATTAAAAAGGTAATCATGGGGAATTATTGCCAATATATGTGGCCGTTTCACAAAATATAGAGAACATGATTTACACGCGTAAGCGCGACTTTACAGATGTGCAAAGTTGACTGTTCGAAATTTCGAACGCTGGTACTTAACCTACATATCGGTGGGTATATCAAAACGTGTAAATTTTCTGAAAAATTGCGGGGAAAAGTTATTATAGCATCATATACTAAATACTAAATTTCAGCCATTTCTAAAGGATAGTGCGGCTAAAATCCTGAAATACCCTAAAATCGTTAGGTACCATTCAACGGAGGCTATATAAAACGTAGACCTATGCTGACAAATTTCTGAAGGAAAGTTAAGTAGCCTCAAAAACGACTAAATATGTATTAAGTTACAGCCATTTCTGTAGGATAATGCAGCTAAATCCTTGAAATCTCCCGAAAATCGGGCTGTACCGTACTATGGGGGGCAATCCAAAACATGGACCAGTGCTGACACATTTCGGGGAAAAGTTTTGTAGGTCCAAAGAAGTCTCAATACCAATCCTCAACCATTTTTTCATGCAAAAAATGGTGAAATAAATCAATAAAACGGCAAATAAATCAATTTTATTTCACTTCTATACATATAGCTGAAGCGCCAGTGTTCGAAATTTCGAACACCACTTTCCAGGAAAATGGAAAATAGGATTTTTGACATCAGTGGGTACTAATTACCCTAAAAAGTGCTTTGTTTAAAAAAAAATAAATAAAAAATTTGTCTCGGTACGATATGGGTTAAAGCATGTAACAGTCTCTTCAACAAAGGAGAAGTGGATGATACATTCTTTACTAGTATAATATACCCCATACATAAAAAAGGCGATGTCACACAGGCTCAGAATTACCGGGGTATATCATTCATAAATTGTCTGCCGAAGATTATAATGGGATTGATAAATGGCTGATTAACTACCTGGACTGAAAACACACAAAAAGATGAGCGAGTATCAATCAGGTTTCAGAAGAAACTATTCAACTTCTGACAATCTTTTCAACCTTACTTCGATTGTGCACTTAAACTGGAATAATAATAAGAAAACGTACGCATTTTTTGTGGACTTCAAAGCAGCTTTTGACAATGTGTCCAGATGGTCTATGATTTATAAATTAAATTGTATTGGTGTGTCATCGAAAATGACACAATTTATCGAGAGCGTGTATAGAAACACTAAGTTTCGTGTATGGACAGGTAAAGAGTTCTCCGAAAACTACTCCACGTCGACAGGTGTTAAACAAGACTGTTTGTTGTCACCCCTACTGTTTGTATTGTATTTAGATGACCTCCACGAATTCAGTGGCGGCGGTGTAATGGTCGATGATCTCAATATCAGAATATTACTATACGCCGACGATATAGTAATATTAGCAAATGATGTCAAAATCCTACAGGGGATGATAGATAAATTAGAGGAGTATTGCGATATTTGGAATGTATCTGTTAACCTGGAAAAGTCAAAGATAAATAATACTTCAAAAACTAGTATACATTTTACATGGAAACCTTTCCTAAGTAAACCCACCGTATCTATCACAGCAAAATGAAAACTATTCAACGCGGTATGCAGATCCATACAGCAATATGGAGCCCTAATATGGGGATTTTCTAACTTCGATGAAACTGACAAGGTAGAGGTTTATTTTTGGAAAAAATCTTATTACTGCCAAATTTTACACCAACTTATATAATAAGACTTGAAATCGAGGTAGAAAATTGTCATATGCTTTGCTTTGAAAACGCATCTGAATTATATAATTCGTGTCCTTTATGATTACGACTCCAGCCGTTACCAAACAAACTCGCATCCATCCATCTAAACTTAGTTTCAATTGGAAAATGGACAACAATTTCCGGTACAAGTTCAAATTGGGATTAAGGCGCACCGTACATGACACTGTTTTAAAAGGAGGTGATACAGTCAGTGCATAGTCGCAATTTTAACTTCCATATCTCAAAAATGGTAAAACCTACGAAAATATTATTAAGGCCAATCTTGTATAGAATGTTCGCTGCTACAACATTTTTTGTAGTTCTTTTTTGACAGACCTTAAGGTTCACTGTGTGTAATTTTTTGAGCCATGTCTTATTAACCATATTTTGACTCCACAGTGTGATAGAATGTACCTTAGATTTCAATAAACAAGAACATATGAAGATACTGGGAACGATTCTTAAAGCTCAAAATTTGATTATTTAAGATCATTCTTTCCTGTTAAGGTCCGTAAATAACAAACTTTTCAAATTTCCTTAAGTTTTTAACAGTTTGTTATTTCCAAACCTGAGCAGGGGGAGTGTTAAAACAATTTAATGGTTCGTGAATTTCCGCCTTAAGAATCATTCCTAGAATCTTCATATGTTCTAAAAAGTTGTTTATTGAAATCTTAGGTACATTTTTGTGGTTGACGGTATCCTAAATTTTTGGGCGGTTGTGTATCATTGGGCCAGAGCCGGAGAAAAAATATAAAAAATGGATATTTTCAAAAGATTTTTGCTATTTTTACCATTAAGAACCGTTCATAGACATTTCGCATGTTCCAGAAAGTTGTTTATTGAAGTCTTTGCTACACCATTGTGGTTGATTGTTTTCTTGATTTTTTAACGGTTTAATATCTATGGAGCAGAAGCCGAGAAAAGAGGATAAAAATCGAAATTGTTTTGCTATTTTGACCATTAAGACCTGTTCCCTCAGGGTTCGTATATTCTAGAAAGATGTTTATTGAGATCTGAGGTACATTTTTGTAGTTAGTTGTTTGCTTCAAATTTGATCGGTTTGATAGCTGTATAACAAAACTTGAGAAAAAATTTTAAAAGAAATTTGACCATGGCGATTTTGACCTTGCAGATGAAGCTTGATGTATTATATGTGTTCACATTTTTATTCTTTAAGACAAGAGCTACAACTTTGCCTCCGAGATAAATTCAAATTTCCTAACGGTTTGGAAGATATAGTCCTTACTAAATGACCCTTTCTACATCAAAGCCTCAAACCTTTGGGGGTCTATAACAGCGAAAATTGATGAGATAGGGAAAAACGGCGAGACACGTGTCTTCTCATTTTTGGTGTTCTATCACACTGCGGTGTCAGAATATGGTTAATAATTTTGGTGTTGCACAGTGGTTTCCAAATGGTTTACCGAAATATTACTCTCTATAACAGAGAGTAATGTATACAAAACGAAGTGACAGCATTTCATAATTTGCTGATCACTACCAATATCTTGGTTTCATACATGCGAAGGGAATGGTCACTTCGCTTTTTCATATTTTTTGTTATGCTGATTTTTGGCGAAATGTTGCATAATCATATAAATGATTTCATCTCCCCTTTTTTTATATTTTTGGTGTCCATTTTATTCGTCATCACTCTGTTATTGCCAGAGATTTTCTATTTGTTCATCCATTTTTGAAATATCATCTTGCATTTTAATTTTAAACGTGCAAGTGCATCAGCATTGATTTATTTGGATCTAGGATTCTTATGACCAAATAGTTAGACTAGTGGATGAAGGTCTGTAACCACTATGCACTTTTTACAATAAAGTTGGATAAATTGAACTTTCCGGTGTATACCCTTCAATGACAGGTTAAATTTTCTAATGTTTTTTCAACGAATGTCTGACATTCCCTATCCCAATATTTGACAATATGCACCTGGAGCAAAATCAGAAGCGTCTGTTGTCAGTATTAAACATTTTTTTAAAATTATAAAATTATTAACCTATCTTTAAGTGTTTCAATTAGTGTTTGCAGCAGTTCATTTTTTAAGCTTCAACATCGTTTTAAGAAAGTAATAAGTGTTCGTTTATGAATGCCAGTAACATGTGTTGGTAGTGCTATTTGTGGCATAAATGTATGTGTATTGATTGTTGTTATTATTTTCTGTTATGCTCTAATTTTAGACATTTAATTGAGAGTGAAACAAATTGTTTGATGCCATAAAGATCTTTGCACACCTTAATTTTGCAACCTCATCATTCCAACGTACAGAACACATGTACAAATGTTCGTACTTATAATACTTACAATATCTTCCGGTTTTGCTTATGGACTATTTCCTCTTAAGAAAATATGGAAATATTGAATGATATATAAACCATTAATTGAATCAACGACATCATTCAGCAATTGGTGTTCACTTCTTTAACATATCATTTGAACTTGAAAGACTTAGTAAAAATGGTTTGTATCAATTCGCATATCCAACATCAACGAAATTAATAACAAAATTTTTCTTTATTTTTTTTTCTAGAAAATCTTTGGATTATTAGGTCTTGCAACTTTGGCTTCCGCTGCAATTATCCCTTATAACAATGGGTTAATGTTGCAAAGCGAAATTGCCGATGTGTCTGGTAGTGAACCTATCGAAAATGCTGTAGCGACCATCCTAAATGATGAAGGATATAAGTATAAGACTGTGCGTCGTTTGAAATACCGTCAACGCCGTGATGTCTCTGAAATTACCAACGAATATTTGCCACCTGCTGAGGAGGAAGTTACTGAAGCTGTTGCTGAAGTAAAATCTGAGGAAGAACCTCAAGATTCAGCTGTTTTGGGCGCCGATGGTTATGAATACAAAACCGTTCGTCGTTTGAAGTACCGTAATCGTCGCGATGTCTCTGAAATTGCCAACGAATATTTGCCACCTGCTGAGGAAGAAGATTCTGAAGCTGTTGCTGATGTCAAATCTGAGGAGGACCCTCAAGACTCAGCTGTTTTGGGTGCCGATGGTTATGAATACAAAACCGTTCGTCGCTTAAAGTATCGTCAGCGTCGCGATGTCTCTGAAATTGCCAACGAATATTTGCCACCTGCTGAGGAAACAGTAACTGAAGCCGTTGCTGAAGTTAAATCCGAGGAAGAACATCAAGATTCAGCTGTTTTGGGTGCCGATGGTTATGAATACAAAACCGTTCGTCGATTGAAGTACCGTAAACGTCGCGATGTTACTGAAATTTCCAACGAATATTTGCCACCTGCTGAAGAAGAAGATTCTGAAGCTGTTGCTGAAGTCAAATCTGAGGAAGACCCTCAAGACTCAGCTGTTTTGGGTGCCGATGGTTATGTATACAAAACCGTTCGTCGCTTGAAGTATCGTCAGCGTCGCGATATCTCTGAAATTGCCAACGAATATTTGCCACCTGCTGAGGAGGAAGTTACTGAAGCCATTGCTGAAGTTAAATCTGAAGAAGAACCTCAAGATTCAGCTGTTCTGGGTGCCGATGGTTACGAGTACAAAACCGTTCGTCGCTTGAAGTATCGTCAGCGTCGCGATGTCTCTGAAATTTCCAACGAATATTTGCCACCTGCTGAGGAAACAGTTACTGAAGAAACTGCTGAAGTAAAATCTGAAGAAGAACCTCAAGATTCAGCTGTTTTGGGTGCCGATGGTTATGAATACAAAACCGTTCGTCGCTTGAAGTATCGTCAGCGTCGCGATATCTCTGAAATTTCCAACGAATATTTGCCACCTGCCGAGGAAACAGTTACTGAAGAAATTGCTGAAGTAAATTCTGAAGACGAACCTCAAGATTCAGCTGTTTTGGGTGCCGACGGTTATGAATACAAAACTGTTCGTCGCTTGAAGTACCGCAACCGTCGCGATGTCTCTGAAATAGCTAACGAATATTTGCCACCTGCTGAGGAAGAAGTTACCGAAGCTGTTGCAGAAGTCAAATCTGAGGAAGAACCCCAAGATTCAGCTGTTTTGGGTGCCGATGGTTATGAATACAAAACCGTTCGTCGCTTGAAGTATCGTCAACGCCGTGATGTCTCCGAAATATCTAACGAATATTTGCCGCCTGCTGAGGAAACAGTAACTGAGGCCGTTGCTGAAGTTAAATCTGAGGAAGAACCTCAAGACTCAGCTGTTCTGGGTGCCGATGGTTACGAGTACAAAACCGTTTGTCGCTTGAAGTACCGTAAACGTCGCGATGTCTCTGAAATTTCCAACGAATATTTGCCACCTGCTGAGGAAGAAGTTACTGAAGCTGTTGCTGAAGTCAAATCTGTGGAAGAACCCCAAGATTCAGCTGTTTTGGGTGCCGACGGTTATGAATACAAAGCCGTTCGTCGCTTGAAATACCGTAACCGTCGCGATGTCTCTGAAATAGCTAACGAATATTTGCCACCTGCTGAGGAAGTAGTTACCGAAGCTGTTGCAGAAGTCAAATCTGAGGAAGAACCCCAAGATTCAGCTGTTTTGGGTGCCGACGGTTATGAATACAAAACCGTTCGTCGCTTGAAGTATCGTCAACGTCGTGACACATCCACTCACTAAAGCAGTGACTTATCATTTTTAATTTATTGCGTTTAAGACTTCAATTAAACTTGTGTTTATACTAGATGCTGTTATGGTTCACAAATTGTTATCTAATAAATTTGTTTTTCTTATGTTTTTAAATATTTCAAACAAAGACCTGGTGTTTTTCGTTTCTAGTTTTGTTTGGTTTCTTCTTTTTTCTTCTTTTATTTGCTCATCCATGTTTCTGATATAAGCGATCATACATTAAATCGTTTTACAATAAAACAATTATATTTCAATTTACATAAGCATTTTATTATTTATATTGTCGGCAGAGTATTTTTAAAATTCTTCTATAAATCTTCAGTTCAAATGCCTCTAGCTTTTTTATCCATGGCTTTAATTCTTCATGTCTCTGCTGCAATAGTAGTACGACCATACGTAATATTTCACAAATCTATTTTTTGTTTGAAGTCCGCTATCATGCCTCGTTAGCAGCTTAATTTATTTATAAAACGTTCCTCTGGCCGTCTCTATTCGACTTCGAATTTCATGTGATATGACCCATTTGTCATATATTTTCCATTACTTTATAATTTTGTCATCATTTGTTATCATTCTCCTGAAAATTAGTTCGAATGGTGTGCAGCTTATTTCACTACGATGGTTTATTTTGTATGTAAACATATAATAAGGTGGCTGCCTTACTCACTCCAACTACCTCTATTTACGTAAGAAATAAAAAAAAATCTTATTTGGTGTCTTCTTTTACCAGTGGGAAGAGCACCTTTTCGAAGAAAATGTTTATATTTTGGAGTAGCGACCATATAAAAGTGCCTCCTGATGTTAACTATTTCGGGGGACTTGGTCACGGTTCCCAATCGATTTGGCTAAAAAATTGTATTTTGGGTTCATTGGAAGTAGAAAACCTTCCTGCAGAGAATATTAAATATAGGTATATTTTCTGGTATAGACCCACATAACGGCACCTCCCAAGTCTAGGTTCCCAATCGATATTGTCTGGGTTGAGAACAATTCTAAATGGTATAAAGTTAGAAGAGCGGACACTCAAAAGGGTTTTGAATTCTGAGGCCATTTTTATTTTATCAGCTATTAGGCTAACGAGGGTGAATACGTACACTTTCATACGACCAAAATTCGCCTCATCGAAATAATGGCATTTACATTTCTGTTAAATAAAGCTGCATGTCTTTGTAGTGGTTTTAGACCCTAAGTAATTTTGAACGATATCAGTTGCAGACAGTTTGGAGTCGATTTAACAATATCCCTCGCTATGTCTGCCTGGCTGAAGCGCACGATAACTCTCGAACGGATCAACGGATTAGGTCCAGATTGTGGCCTTTGTAACATTTTGGAGATACTTAGTTTAATTTCAATGATGGCTCATATTGATCCACTCCGTCGGCTACCTTCCCTACAAATTAAAAAAAAAATATTCGATGAAATGGTGCGTAAGATAACACTTCAAGGGAGTAACCGATTGGGTTTGGATGGAATACGGGATACATCCGTCTACTAGTTGAGGTACCTTCCATACAAAGTTTCGTATTACGATGATACACGGCAACTTGCTCGAGATAAATAAGAAGGAAATGAATCCTAAATTAAGATACACTTTTAAAACAGACTATGTTGCCCCATTTCTGCAGGTACCCCGCAAAACCATATTTTTGCTCCTCAATCTAAATTAAATTCTTTAGCAAAAGGTTAGTATTTAACCGGAACATCCGTAATCGCTAAGATTAGAGATTTCTTTTTCGGGACTTTCTCATTCTCCGTGAAATCAGGTAACATTTTTCAATCCCGGGAATTCCCACTTATATAATAGTAAAACAAGGTATAAATACAAGAAAAAGTAATCGTTGGTGTCATGCTTAAGTGTTCCGTACGCCATTTTTGACATTTTAAGATAAGGGTACCTTACATGATTTTAATCCATGCTCTTTCAGATATTTTAGTCGGGTTTCTCCTTCGGATGTCAATATGTTCCATATCCGCTACGTGACGCAAAAAATTCTGTATTTTTGTTCCACATCCATAGAGCCTGGCGTATGGAACAAAACAACTTTGAACTTTTTTGTTCCATATCCATGCCATGTTCTGCCTCAAAAATAATGGCGTTTGGAAAAAAAAGTTGCCCAATATTGTTAAATTACGAACAATGTGGTGTATGGAAAAAATTGTTTTAAAGGACTGGGCTTAAAGAATACTAGTTTTTACAGTGGCTTATTTAACTTGCTTTGGTGCCCGTTTAGTTCAAATCTGGTAACTCATTTTTAACACAGTTGCAGTTGACCAATCGAACTAAAACTTTGCACACTTTTCAGATTTGGAAGATAATGCATGAATATGGAATCAAAACCAATATTGGGTCATTTTTATAGTGTTTTAACGGTGTTTTATTTAAATTGTATTTCAAATGTGGTAACTCAATTTTGACACAGTTGCAGTTGACCAATCGGACTGAAGCTTTGCACACATTTCAGATTTGGATGACAATACAGCCCCCATATAGCGGTACCACACGTTTTCAGGTATTTTGAGGATTTTATCTTCATTTTTGCCCGAATTAGCTGTCATTTGGCATTTGAGATTTCCATACGGACATTTCCCCACCAAAAATTGTGAACATAGGTCCAGGTTTTCATATAGCCCCCTTAAGTGTTTTAAGGATTTTATCTTCATTTTTAACCCGAATAGGCTGTAATTTGTGGTTCCCAATGGTACTGAACCTTCCCCACCAAAAATTGTGGACATAGGTCCAGGTTTTGGTATATCCCCATATAGCGGTACGGCCCAGCCCATACGGCCCATTTTTAGCCAGAATTGATTGTAATTTGGCATTTGGCGTTCCCAACGGTACATAAAATTCCCCACCAAAAATTATGGACATAAGTCCAGGTTTTGGTATATCCTTTATATAACCGTACTACACGATTTCAGGCATTTTAAAGTTTTTATCTAGTTTTCGGCCTAATTTGACTATATTTTTGTTTCAGTGGCCAAAAAAATTTATTTACTAAAAAGTAAAAAATAAAAAATAATTTTTAAAAACTAGAAACTAGAAAATTATTTGTCGCTTCGCCTCAATAAACATATTCTTTCTCATGATGGAATCTCTCAAATAAAACGCTTGCATTCAAATTAAAAATGGTTTCAAAATTAAATGGCAAGCGTTTTATTTGAGAGATTCCGTCAGGAGAAAGAATATATTTATTGAGGCTAAGCGACAAATTATTTTCTAGTTTTAAGTGCATTTCTAAATAAAACACTGAAACTTAATTTTTATAAATTATTTTTTATTTTTTACTTTTTAGTAAATAAATTTTTTTGACCACTGAAACAAAAATATAGTCAAATTAGGCCGAAAACTAGATAAAAACTTTAAAATGCTTGAAATCGTGTAGTACCGTTATATAAAGGATATACCAAAACCTGGACTTATGTCCAAAGAACAAGAAATAAAATTTATTACTTGTAATAGATGGAAGACATGCATCAAGCGTGTTGGATGTACGATCGTTCCGAGGTGCAAACCAAGACTCGGACCACTACCTTGTTGCAGCAAAGGTACGTACCAGATTAAACGTATCGAACAAAGTGCAAACAGACACAACACGGAAGTTGGACATCGGTAAGCTGCAATCCCAATAGATAGCCACAGCATATTCCACTGAACTGGCACAAGTGCTTCATCAAAGCACTCCTCGTCCCGATAATATATCAGGACAATGGCAAAACATTCCCCACCCCATGTAAACAGCCACAAAATCAGTACTTCACCAGGAGTGCCGTGCTGCTACCGAAGAGAAAAATGCGGCATGTAGGGCTAATTTACATTCAGTAGCAACGGGTGAAAAGGAGTGAGGAGAAACGTCTTTTCCGCAGGAAAAAAAGAGAGATGGAAAAGCGTGAGTGTGAACAAATCGAGATATACAGGAGACGGAATGAAGTCTGAATATTCTACCAAAGAGTGAAACATCGAACTGATGGCTTTGGGACTGGAACATCCTCCTGTAGAGACCAGCAAGGTAATCTGGTAACTGATACAGATAGAATGCTAAGGATATGGAAAGAGCATTTATTTAGCTCCATCTGGCAGGAAGAACGCGTACCCGACGATTGGAACTTGAGCATCCTGTGTCCCGTCCATAAAAAAGGGGCCTAGGTCTTCCCCCTTTCGCCTACAAGATACTGTCAAGGATATTGTGCGAACGAATAAAGCCCATGGTCAACGAAATAATTGGACCATACCAATGCGGCTTCAGACCTGGCAAGTCCACCATTGACCAGATATTTACCCTGCGGCAAATCCTGGAGGAGACCCAAGAAATGCAGATCGACAACTACCACCTTTTTGTCGATTACAAAGCAGGCTTCGACAGCCCGCTGCGTTCAAAGGCATTCCAAGCCATGTCTGAATTTGGTATCCCCGCAAGCTCATTCGGCTTTGTAAAATGACTCTAACTGACCCAAGATCTTCAGTTAAAATAGCAAATAACCTCTCCGAAGAGTTTTGTACCAAAAGACGTTTCAGGCAAGGGGACAGCCTTTCGTGTGATCTTTTCAACATCCTGCTAGAAAAGATTATACGAGAGTCAAACGTCAAAAGAAGTGGCACAATCTACACCAATAGCCACATGCTACTTGCTTATTCTGATAATATAGACATCATGGGACGATCAGTAAAAGAAGTAACCCATACCTTTATGAAGGTCGAAGGAGAATCTGCTAAAGTGGGTCTGGCGGTAAACGGCGAGAAGACCAAGTTGATGGTGTCGACGCGCAATGCGTCCATTGAGATCGGACCAACTGTTGAAGTTGGTTCCTATAATTTTGAGGTAGTAAAAGACTTAGTATACCTCGGTACCGCCTTAAACACAACAAGCGACATCAATTGTGAAATAAAAAGAAGAATTGAAGAAGGCGTATAAATTCGAGCCACATGCTGGTGCACGCAGAATTGGCAGACCAAAGAATAGATGGCGCAAACAAGTGGATGAACAGATGACAAGGCGCGGTACAGAAATCGATGCACTAAACAGAGAGAATTGGAGATCTTTTCTTAGTTCGGTCCATGGAGCAAATGTTCTGTAATGGGCCAGCTAAGTAAGTAAGTAAACAAACTTCACCATATGGGGATTGAGGTTGTTGCTTATGCGGACGATGAGGTAATGCTAGTCTCTGGTTTATTTCCGTCCGTGCTGAGTGGCATGATGAGCGGACCCTGAAATCACTGGATACTTGGGCCACAAAAAGTGGTTTTGGGGGTGAATCCAAGGAAAACTGAGATGGTGGTATTTACTACAAAAACCAAATATGCAACCACCAATCATCCACGACTACGAGGTCAAGAAATACCCCTATCAGATCACGTCAAATACCTACGCGTTATCCTAGATTCAAAACTGTAATAAGACCAATACTCACATATGTAGCACTAGTTTGGTGGCCAACAGTGGGAAAGAAAAAAATTCAGAGAAAACTATACAGCATACAAAGATCCGCATGCATCGGGGTGACACTGGCGATGAGAACTTGTCCGGCTGAAACCCTCAATAGATCTACACATCAAATCAACTGCGGCCTGCAACGCTGCAAGGCTACGTGCTCTAGGAATGTGGAGAGATAGAGCTTACTTACATGCCTGCGTGCCTCTAAAACTTCCGGGAAAAATAGTAACTAATGCTGATTACTGCACAACTGCAATAACTTTTGATCAGCCTTTTAAAGTTAAATTTCCAAGCAGGAAAGACATCAATGTATACACGGACGGCTCTAAGATGAATTGTGAAGTCGGCTCTGGTGTCTACTTGGAAGAAGCAAGCATATCTACATCCACAAAATTTCCAGAAGATTGCAGTGTTTTTCAGGTGGAGATACTGGCTATAAAGGAAGGAATAGGAATTTTTGTCGACAGTCAAGCGCGCTCCTAGCATTGAATTCAATCATTGTTTCATCAAAGCTGGTGAAGGAATGTAAAGAAGAACTTGCTAAGCTAGGGCGTCTGACCAGAGTAGTTCTTACTTGGATCCCAGGTCATAAGGGTCTTGCTAGTAACGAAAAAGCAGACGAACTAGCTAGAGCGTGATCTGCCTCTAACGAACTTTCAAGGGCGTCAGTCGCAACACCAATGGGAGTAGTTAAAGGGGATATTTTCAAATACTCTCTTTCGCAAGCAAAGATCTGATGGGACAAGACTAAAACTTGTAAAATATCAAAACCTAATGGCCACACTACAACATCAAACTTACAAAGTTCCTGACTAGCCATTTCGACGAAACATGGCAAGACTAATTGCGGTACTAACCGGTCACTGGGTCATTGGTAACCATGCAAAGCGCTTACATATTCCACACTATGACTACTGTCGCAGCTGCGGAAACGAAGAAGAGGAAGAAACGGTTGAACACCACCTCTGCTCCTGCCCTGCACAATTGCAAAGATTATTGAAAATTCTAGGACGATTTTTCCTACACGATCATGCTGAGACAACCGGACTAGGTCTGGGAGACCTTCTGAGGTTTCTCACTTCATCAGGCTGGATATAATTTACCAACATACTATAACGGAATAACAATCTCTACCCTAGTGGTGTGGTTTTCAAAACGGTATATTTTAACATACTAATTGAGGCTATGAAGGTTATAGCCACCACGTAAACCAAACATCCAACCATCATTATCACAACGAAATGGCTGAAATTTGGTATTTTGTCCTCGTCGGGGCAACAAAACTTTTCTCCCAAAATATTTAGGCGCAGATCCAGACTTTGAAATGTGCCCATAGATCGGCACATCCCGATTTTGGGAATTTTTAAGGTTTTAGAAATATTATACAACTTAAATAGGAGAAATTTGGTATTTAGTCGTCGTTTTGGATTAAAATATAACAGCATTATATAACTTAGTAAGCTGAAATTCGTTGTTGGCAAAAAACACTTCTGCAGAGAATTGTACATAAAGATGCCCCTTTTGATACAGTCCTTATAGAACGGTACCTCCCAATTTTTGGAAGTTTTGAGGTTTTAGCCAAAAGTCGTTGTTGGGGGATGAAAACATTTACGCAGAAAACATTTTATAAGCCTTCATTGAACGGTATCGGCCGATTTCGGTCATTTTTAAGTTTTAGCCACAGATTAAAAGAAATTACTCAAATCTGGTTCAATATAATTTATGGTGTAGTGTATAAAATTAAAGCGTCTTTCATTTGTTTGAGGTATCATTGTTTTAGTTATCATTGCATTGGTTACTTTGGATGTCGGATTCTCGTGTGAAAATAATAATACCTGTGGACGAACCACTATGAATTTTCTATTAAAAAGATAAGATGGATAAGGATAGCCGATAGTTCTTTTCAAAAAAAAAAAAAACAGATGTATTTTTCTTGTGTTGTTCAAGGAATGTTTGGCATATGATATTCGTCTGTCATTTCCTATCGCACCTTGTGACAATATACACCTGTATCAAAATCAGAAGCGTATGTTGTCAATATACAAGATTTTTCAAAATTTTTTGATATTGTTCATTGTTTAAGTGTTCGCTATAAGAATGGAGGGTTTATGAATGTCAATAACCTGTGTTGGAACTGCCGTGGCTATGTGTCAGATATGTTTTATAACTACTTGTGGCATAGATGTATGTATGATAGGTTTTATTGTTGTTAATTTTTGCTATCCTCTTCTAATAGACATTTTATTGCGTACAAAACAAATTGTTGGATGCTATAAACTTCTTTGCACAGCTCAATTTTGCAATCTCATAATTCCTATACATATAACAATATACAAATGTTCGTATTTATAAAGTCTTCATTGTGTACATCACCGTTATCTTCCGGTTTTGCTGATAAACTACTTCCCCTTAAGAAAATATGCAAATATTAAATTATATATAAACCATTAATTTAATCAACGAACTCATTCAGCAATTGGTGTTCACTTCTTTAACATATCATCTGAAGTTGAAAGGCTTAGTAGAAATGGTTTGTATCAAGTCGCATATCCAACATAAAAAAAATTAATAACAAAATTCTACTTTAATTTTTTTTCTAGAAAATCTTTGGTTTATTAGGTCTTGCAACTTTGGCTTCTGCTGCAATTATCCCTTATAACAATGGGTTAATGCTGCAAAGCGAAATTGCTGATGTGTCTGGTAGTGAACCTATCGAAAATGCTGAAGCGACCATCCTAAATGATGAAGGATATAAGTATAAGACTGTGCGTCGTTTGAAGTACCGTCAACGTCGCGATGTCTCTGAAATTGCCAACGAATATTTGCCACCTGCTGAGGAAACAGTTACTGAAGCCATTGCTGATGTTAAATCTGAGGAAGAACCCCAAGAATCAGCTGTTTTGGGTGCAGATGGTTATGAATACAAAACTGTTCGTCGTTTGAAGTACCGTAAACGTCGCGATGTCTCCGAAATCGCCAATGAGTATTTGCCACCTGCTGAGGAAACTGTCACAGAAACTGCTGCTGAAGTAAAATCCGCGGAAGAGCCCCAAGATTCAGCTGTTTTAGGTGCTGACGGTTATGAATACAAAACCGTTCGTCGGTTGAAGTACCGTCAACGCCGCGATGTGTCTGAAATTGTTAACGAATATTTGCCACCTGCTGAGGAAGAAGTTACCGAAGCTGTTGTAAAATCCGAGGAAGAGGCCCAAGATTCAGCTGTTTTGGGTGCCGACGGTTATGAATACAAAACCGTTCGTCGTTTGAAGTACCGCAAACGCCGTGATGTCTCTGACATTGCCAACGAATATTTGCCACCTGCTGAGGAAGAAGTTACTGAAGCCATTGCAGATGTTAAATCTGAGGAAGAACCCCAAGAATCAGCTGTTTTGGGTGCCGATGGTTATGAATACAAAACTGTTCGTCGCTTGAAGTACCGTCAACGCCGCGATGTTTCCGAAATCGCCAATGAGTATTTGCCACCTGCTGAGGAAGAAGTTACTGAAGCTGTTGTAAAATCCGAGGAAGAGCCTCAATCAGCTGTTTTGGGAGCCGACGGTTATGAATACAAAACCGTTCGTCGTTTGAAGTACCGCAAACGCCGTGATGTCTCTGAAATTGTCAACGGATATTTGCCACCTGCTGAGGAAGAACTTACTGAAGCCATTGCAGATGTTAAATCTGAGGAAGAACCCCAAGAATCAGCTGTTTTGGGTGCCGATGGTTATGAATACAAAACTGTTCGTCGCTTGAAGTACCGTCAACGCCGCGATGTTTCCGAAATCGCCAATGAGTATTTGCCACCTGCTGAGGAAGAAGTTACTGAAGCTGTTGTAAAATCCGAGGAAGAGCCTCAAGAATCAGCTGTTTTGGGTGCCGACGGTTATGAATACAAAACCGTTCGTCGTTTGAAGTACCGCAAACGCCGTGATGTCTCTGAAATTGCCAACGAATATTTGCCACCCGCTGAGGAAACAGTTACTGAAGCCATTGCAGAAGTTAAATCTGAGGAAGAACCCCAAGAATCAGCTGTTTTGGGTGCCGATGGTTATGAATACAAAACTGTTCGTCGCTTGAAGTACCGTCAACGCCGCGATGTTTCCGAAATCGCCAATGAGTATTTGCCACCTGCTGAGGAAGAAGTTACCGAAGCTGCTGTAAAATCCGAGGAAGAGCCCCAAGATTCAGCTGTTTTGGGTGCCGATGGTTATGAATACAAAACTGTTCGTCGTTTGAAGTACCGTAAACGCCGTGATGTCTCTGAAATTGCCAACGAATATTTGCCACCCGCTGAGGAAACAGTTACTGAAGCCATTGCAGAAGTTAAATCTGAGGAAGAACCCCAAGAATCAGCTGTTTTGCGTGCCGATGGTTATGAATACAAAACCGTTCGTCGCTTAAAGTACCGTCAACGCCGCGATGTTTCCGAAATCGACAATGAGTATTTGCCACCTGCTGAGGAAGAAGTTACTGAAGCTGTTGTAAAATCCGAGGACGAGCCTCAAGATTCAGCTGTTTTGGGTGCCGACGGTTATGAATACAAAACCGTTCGTCGTTTGAAGTACCGCAAACGCCGTGATGTCTCTGAAATTGCCAACGAATATTTGCCACCTGCTGAGGAAACAGTTACTGAAGCCATTGCAGAAGTTAAATCTGAGGAAGAACCCCAAGGATCAGCTGTTTTAGGTGCCGATGGTTATGAATACAAAACCGTTCGTCGCTTGAAGTACCGTCAACGCCGCGATGTTTCCGAAATTACCAATGAGTATTTGCCACCTGCTGAGGAAGATGTTACTGAAGCTGTTGTAAAATCCGAGGAAGAGCCCCAAGATTCAGCTGTTTTGGGTGCCGACGGTTATGAATACAAAACCGTTCGTCGTTTGAAGTACCGCAAACGCCGTGATGTCTCTGAAATTGCCAACGAATATTTGCCACCCGCTGAGGAAGCAGTTACTGAAGCCATTGCAGAAGTTAAATCTGAGGAAGAACCCCAAGAATCAGCTGTTTTGGGAGCCGATGGTTATGAATACAAAACTGTTCGTCGCTTGAAGTACCGTCACCGCCGCGATGTTTCCGAAATTGCCAATGAATATTTGCCACCTGCTGAGGAAGAAGTTACTGAAACTGTTGCTGATGTAAAATCCGAAGAAGAACCTCAGGGTTCAGCTGTTTTGGGCGCCGATGGTTATGAATACAAAACCGTTCGTCGCTTAAAGTACCGTCACCGCCGCGATGTTTCCGAAATTGCCAATGAATATTTGCCACCTGCTGAGGAAGAAGTTACTGAAGCTGTTGCTGAAGTTAAATCCGAGGAAGAACCTCAAGACTCAGCTGTTTTGGGCGCCGATGGTTATGAATACAAAACCGTTCGTCGCTTAAAATACCGTAAACGTCGTGACACATCCACTCATTAAAGCAGTGACTTTGAATTTTCTTTAATCCATTGCGTTTTGGTATTAATTAAACTTGTGTTTATATTACATGTTGTTATATTTCACAATTTGTTATCTAATAAAATTTTTTTCTTGTATTTTTAAATATTTCAAACAAGTCCAAGTGTTATTTCACTCTTAGAAATATTGTTTTCTTCTTTATATAATGTATACAACTTGGCTCTTCATTATTCCTTCTCCTGTAGTGCGTTTCTCTAACTCATTTTTTGAGTTACCGACAAAAATCGGTAACATTAAAACGCAAAATTATGAATGAAATGTTCAATTAAAAGTTGACAACACTGTTGGTATCGGTAGAACTTTGCGACTACTTTTTATTGGTCGCTATCTTACCGAATAATATCGTTAATTACCGAAATTATAAGCATTTTAATTTTACCGATTTTTGTCGATAACTCCAAAAATGTGTTAGAAAATAGCACTACTGGTACTGTTGAAAATGTACTCAATTCTAATACGAATGGTGAATACTCTGTATCAATATGTGCTGTTGTATGTTAACTAATAATAATTTAAACATTCCATTCAACTATCATTATTTACGAAAGAATATAATGATTCAGATTTCGTTCGTGTAGAAAACATTGTTAAATTTTTAATAACTTGCACATACCATCCTTACTCATTAACCAATTCTGAGCCTCTTTCTGTTTATACCCTCAGTCTTAAGACAACTAACAAGTAAGAACGGCGCACAGTGGTTCAGAATGGTTTTTTCCTGGTCAAAATTCTGTAACTTTTGAATGGTTAGAGATATTTTCATAATTCTTTCTTTTGTTAGACAGATAACACAATCAGCTTTCAGACGAATTATAGGCGGTCAAATTCGGTCTGGTAGTAGCAGAGAAATTCAAGGTCAAAGTTTTTATATCTTCCTATGTATTAAAGATGGTCAAACACCAACAAATAAACAATAAAATGAAAAATGTAATTTTTTCAAAAATTAAAAAAAAAATACCCCCTGGGGTTTTATACATCTTATATAACTCGTATAAAAACTCATATACTCAAAAAAATGTAATTCATATGGAAACAGTGTAGAAAAACACACAATTTTACCCATGTAATTTCAATAAATTGAACAAGTAAGAAAAGCGTTAAGTTCGGTCGGGCCGAACTTTTTATACCCTCCACCACAAATTTCAGCCATTTCGGTGGATTAATGTGGCCACAACCTTCAAAATACCGAAATTCGGAAGGTACCGTTCTATGGGGGCTATATGATGGCGTGGACCTATACCTACAAATTTCTGGGGGAAAGTTTTATACGCCTAAAGACGACTAAATACCAAATTTCAGCCATCTCGGTGTGATAATGAGGCTAAAACGTTCAAAATGTGGAAAATCGGGAGATATTGTATTATGGGGGCCAGGGACGTACGCAGGATTTCATTTCGGGGGGGGCCCAACTTGACCAAAAATCATGAAAATTACAAATGTTGTGTATCGTTACGTAAAGCTATTTTAAAGGGGTTTTAATTGATTTTATGTATATTCAATATTTCAATATTTCGGGTGCCACCGTGGTGCAATGGTATGCACACCCGCCTTGCACGCTGAAGGTCGTGGGTTCGATTCCCCGGCCAGTCAAAATCAAACACATTTCAACGGTGGCAAAATACCCCTCAGTAATGTTGGCGACATTTCCTGAGTATTTCATCCTTGTACAACTTCTCTACAAGTGGTGTCTTAGACACGCCGTTCGGACTCGGCGATAAACAGTAGGTCCCATATCATTGAGCTAATATGAATCGGGGTGCACTCATTGATATGAGAGAAGTCTCCCCTGTCCCGCCTGGGATGTTTGTGGAACAATTATTATATATATATATTCAATATTTCAACAAAGTATATACATTCAAAAGAGAGAGATCACAATATTTTAGATACACGATTGAAATTTGGAACTGATTATAATATATTAGTCCTTGGATGTTTAGAATTGAAAATGAACCATATCAGACCACGTTCGGCATAGTCTCCTTACAAAAGTTTTTAACCAAATTCTCTAACAGAACTGAAGCAAAAACTAAAAAATCTTTCAGATTAATATTACCCATATAGATATATAGATGTATGTTTTGGTGTATCCCAGAATTTTCAACCACATTAGCTCTTACTTGGCATATTGGGTTCTAAATCCCGCAGCAAATAGCTTTCGAAACAATGTCTATATTCGAGGCTATTAGCATAGTTTTTAAAAATATCGTCAGTAATATGGATTTTGGAAATCATTTTGTTGGGAGAACTTCCATGCAAAAAGTGGTGAAAATAGATCCACGTTCGAACGCAGGGATTGCATTCGCGAATATGTCGAATAGATATATACAGTGTTTGGAGGATATAAACAGTTCGATCCGAACATAACGCCGTTCCTTCTTTATCACACACTAAATTCAGTGCCATTAAAAAAGTTTTGTATTATTGTAAGAAAAAAATATTCTTTAAGTGCATAAAAACACCAATACTTTACTATTTTACCAGAGTGATAGAGTCCGTGAAAGCCAACTAAAAATTCAGAAAATTACATTAAAAAAAGCTCTGCAACATTTTAGCTAAATCCTGAAAAATAGTTTAAGACGAAAAACTCCATATGATACATCAATGGTTTTTGTTGTCGCTTATTTCTATCTTAATTGTACGACTAGATGTTTATGGACTCGATGACCTTAAAAACTTTCCAACGGCCACACACTTCTGTCGGCACAGCGGAGACAAACTTATGGAAATTCATAACTTTTGTTTTCTGGAAAACAAGTAAAAAGTAACAGTCGGGTTTGCCTACAGAGATATACCCTCAGCCTGTGTGAGTTGAGACTTTTATATATAGACAGATGGAATATGGGCTACATAGCCAATTTTTTTTATAAATTGTATAGCCAAGAAGTTTCAGAATTTCGTCTCCTTTTTTGGACGTATACACTTTCCGACAATAATTTCGAAACATTTAGAGCTTTTGGACCAATCCTGACATAACCATAGACTTACCCACTAAAAATACAATATCGCTGTAAACGATTAATCAACGTTAAATGAAAGGTGCTTACAACTGGGAAATTTTTGTGGATTCTGAAACAGCAATGTTCATAGATGAGAAAAATCCAAAAACAAGAAAAAGTCGCTGGAGGGAATTTTAAATAAGTTCACATTTTTGGGTTTATTTTAGGTTTTCGCGATTTTGCTTAGAAACCGCAAGTCCTATCGAAATGGGGCTAAAGAAAATTTTGTAACTTTGAAAATTTGTTTGATTTATTCCTTGGTTTTACCATTTTTGAGATATAGAAGTTCGGGTCACATTTTTAGGTTTTTTTGTTAGGTTTTCACGATTTGCTTCAAAACAGTAAGTCTTATCGAAATGGGACTACAGAAAATCGTATAGCTGTGAAAATTCTTTACAAGATTGGGATTCGTATTTTTTTTACTCGGTTGTACCATTCTTGAGATATAAAAGTTTAAGTTGGGAAATTGTAGTCTTGACATTGTTTTATAAGTAGACGATACAGTCAGTGAGTTGTCCAAATTTGAACTTCTATATCTCAATAATGGTAAAACCTACGAAAATATATAAGAGCAATATTGTAGAGAACATTTGCTTTAGTTCTACAACATTTGCTTTAGTTCCATTTTGATAGGGCTTGTGGTTTCCCAGCAAAACCTTTAAAACCTAAAAAACCCTAAAAATGCTATTTTTTTTGATTTTCTCATCTAAGCTTCTTTCATTTAAAGTTGGTTCAAGTCACCGTGATATACAATACAAATAACAGCAGATTTTAATACAATACCATATAACGAAAGTTTGAGCCTTAATTTCTTTTACGGTTGTTTTCAGCTACAAATTTGTTACTGATAGAAAAAAATTCAGATGGGCATGCTATTTATAGCAGATATTATCACTTTATAATGCACAACAATACATTTTTCTCCATTATTTTATCCCACTGTTTAGCAACAAGTTGATATAAAATAGGAATACAAAATTTTGATTAAGGCAGTAAAACAATTTTCTAACTGGTTTTCAAGATATACTACACGGAAAACCCTTGATATGTCGTACAAATTGCCCAATAGATATTTCATTTTATGTACTTCTAATCCGCACAATACTGAATTTGTAATCGTTTTGAATACAAAATGAGTTTAAAGCCTCAAGACCTTTATATTCATTACAGAATTCCAAAGCACTGGCATGGCATAAAGAAGGAATTCAGTTTTACTGGAAGTTTCTCTAAAAAGAGTATTCAAACAAAAAAAATTTAAATATTTCTTAGACAACTTGAATACAAAGTACATTTTCAGTCCAGAACCTTCAGAACAATATCAGTTTTCATTTGAAATTTCAAAAACAAAAATTATTTTAGAGAAAAAATCGTAATAATTTGTTAAAGTAGCTCAAAAAATTGTAGTCGACCAAACCATTCCGGGGGGGCTCGGGCCCCCAGTGCCCCCCCCCCCCCCCCTGCGTACGTCCCTGATGGTGGCTATATCAATACTTGGACCTATATAAACATTTTATGGTAGAAATGTTTCTTAGCCTATGGAAACACAAAATACAAAGTTACAACCGAGTTTTTGGTCAAATGGGTCTAATACATTCAAAATATATTAAAACAAGTAAGAAAAATCTATAGTCGGACGGAGCCGACCATGGGATACCCTATACCACTATCCCTGGACAATCGCTCTCCACGGAACTTCTTTTCAATGATTGTGAAAATTTAATTATCAAATATCAGAGATGTAATGTATAATACTTATGACCAAAACCAAAAAGTTATCTAGCATGACAAAGACATTTTTGTAGCAGGAAAGGAAAATTTAGTTCACACAAACAATCGTAAAATGTAATGAAACCCACTTATGTAGTACTACTACTTCCGTTGTTTAATCGCTACGTTATTGAAATTTTTAGCAATTTCACACAAAAGTTTCAGTCCATTTATCCCGCTAAGTATTATCTGATCCTCACGTTTGTTTGTACGCTTCTTCTTCATCATAAACTCAAACTTTGTTTAAAATTTTGCGGGTTATTATTTTGACCTACAGTGCCGCTACAAAATTGGTTAAAATTTTTTTTTGGTCCATTTCATTCCCTGAACATTTCACGATCATCACCAAAAACTAATCATTTCTATTCTGGCCCGAACCCAATCTCCTTAAAAAATTTGTTACAATCGGTCCATAATTGCGGCCTTAAGCTTGTTTACAATTTTTAATGGACGGACACATATCGCTAAATCGCTTTACCTCGTCGAGATATGAATTTTGGCATACCAAATAAGGGATCTAGGACAAATATTTCGTGGTGTTACATAAACATTTGGAGAGACAATATGTAGCATGGTATAAAAATGTGGTTCTCTACACAGAACCCATTATATATTAGGCAGTAGGCCGGTTATCTAGCATACACTTTATTGCAATTTACATCAGAGGAAAGGTCAGAAGTTTTTTTTCATATATAGGCTACTGTGCGAAATATATATGTCCTCAAGGAATTAAAATATCGACCAAAAATAATTTTTTATTTTTTATACAAAAGTAATGGTCCATTTCACCCGCTAAAGAATATCAGATCATCATTCAAAATTGTAGCCATCTTTTTCGACCTATACTCTTACCCGATGCAAAATTGCGTGACTATTGATGTATAATTGCGACTTCTAGCGAGTTTATTATTACACTACAAACAAATAACGGGATATATTAGGCTGTAACTCTGTTATCTGAACATGCACACCAACATAATTGGCATCAATTGAAAGGTCAAGCGTTTCACTTTCAAGTATATCTCACTTGTCCGGAATGCCACTTCCAGGAATTAAGATATAAGCTGTATATTAACAATTTTCACAATTTTCACACAAAAGTTTTGGTCCAATTAACCCTCTAAATATTATCCGATCGCCATCACAAATTGCAAGCTTCTCCTTTGTGATATACGCTTACCTTATTTAAAATTACGCGTTGATCGGACTATTATTGAGACCTACAGAGCCGCTACAAAATTGGATAAATATTATGTTTTTGGTCCATTTCACCCGCTAAATATTTCACGATCATCACCAATAAGAATAGGGATCTGTTCTGATCTGAACCCGACCTCCATACAAAATTTCGTGACGATCGGTCCATAATTGCGGCCTGGAGCGTGTTTACAATTTATAATGGACAGACGGACGGACGGACGGACGGACTGACGGACGGACACACATCTCAAAATCGCTTTATCTCGTCGAGATATGAAGAATGGTATACCACATTGGGGGTCTCCGACGAATATTTCGCGGTGTTACATGAATTTTTACCAAAACAAACTTATAATACCCTTTTCCACATTGTGGTATAGGGTATAATAAGTCGAATATTTTAAAATAAAATTTCATTGGATGTTATCATTTAAAATATATGAAGAAGTGGAAAGTTTCATACCCCCAACTAAAACAGAAAACAAAATTTCAGGCATTTCGGTAGGACCTTAAAAATATCGAATAATCGGGAGGTACGGTCATATGGGGACTATATGAAAGCGTGGATTTCAGGTGGAAAGTTTTATACACCCATCGAAGACAAAATATCGAATTTCGTTGGGATATTGAGGCCACAAAATGTAAGTAAGAAAGATGATTCAAAGGGTTTTTGGAAATTCGATTTATAAGTGTACGTATTAAAATTTACTAAATTTGGATTCAGTTGCACGTTGGTGCCTTACTTTCTATACCTCGTATCTGAAAACATACCACTTTTCAGGAGGTATAAAAAGCGCTTTACCTTTTGATTCACGGTGTTTGGGTAAGAGTTGAAGTGCAGTTAATCGGGAATTGAGTACATTAATGCATATAAGTAGTAACAATATACAAATCTTTCTTAATTGAGATTCGAGTTAGCTGCATAAACAATAATTATAATTTTTTTGCTTGATGCGTTTGTTGCATTCACATTTAAGAACAAAAACTACTCAATTGACCACACTTTATGGAAGTAATATTTAGTCCCTTGGGTAAACATATAATGGTGAGCAAAAATTAGTACATGTTCACTAATATTAACATATTTTGTAAATATTAACGCTGTGCAACACGAGCAAATTAACCATATTCAGACACTGCAGCATAAAAGAAGACCAACCAATCAAGAGAAAATACCTGCCTCGGGGTTTGTCGCTACTTTAAAAAGGAATCACTTTGTCAAGCTCATGTCTTCCAAATCGTTAAAAAATTTGTTTGGTTTTTTAGGAACATACTTTGTTTGTTGTTTCAATGAATTTTGAACAAATTGTTTTCAATAGACCAAAACCCAAAAAATATATGAAACAAATGACGCGATTTTGACATCCAAGAGGCGTTTTAGGGAAAGGTGTTCACAATTTTGTTCTTTGTGACAAGAGCCACACGATTGTCTTAAAAAGTATATCGGAATTCGTAATTGGTTGGAAGATATAAGCCTGAAAAAATAATTCTCTTGCTATCAAGGCCTAAAATCTTTGACGGCCCATAACACCAAAATTGCATGTGATAGCGAACAACGCCAAGACAGGTATCTCCTCGTATATGGTCTTCCATCATGCTGCATTGTCAGAATATGGTTAATTTATTCGTGTTGTACAGTGTTATTATTTACAAAATATGTTAATATTAGTGAACAATGTTCACTAAGCATGTACTCATTTTGGCTCTCCCACTGCAAGTACAAATTTTTTAAAACCACCTCCTTATCTGAACGCAGACAGTGACCTTTATAGTAAATTTCAGATTTCCTGCCCACAATACATCTGCCTGGCTTAACTCAACGCACTTATACAATTCTCAGTCCACACATAAATAAAACTTCCGAAAAACACCTCCCAATCATTCGCACTCTTAAGATTTAGAAATCCAGTTCTGTTATTAGGCCCTATACAAATTTATAACCATTTAGTACTTACACTTATAGTAAACTTTTCCCTTCTGCACACTAGTACCACTATTTCAGAATTATAGCTCTAGGCCTGGGACCAAGCCCTATACTTGTGCCCAATACTAAATTAAGTATTATTTTGTTCTTTTCGTATAAATTTGCACACATTTCCAAGTCACACCCTTAAATAAGCAAAATATCGCAACCAATTTTAACACAGAGATGGACAGTGGGTAAATACCCAATGGGCAAATACCCGGTAAATTGGGTAAATACCGGGTAAATACACATTTGTGGGTATTTACTATATTGAATCGCCAATACAACATCCTACACCCTATTCCTGGGTTTAGGTTGTGAAATCGTTTCAAAATGGATAGTTTTACAATACTTTAAACAAGTGGTGGGTAAATACTTGGGTAAATACCCGAGTATTTACCCAAATGTTGGGAAAAGCTCTTTAACTGTCTAACCACTTGACGTAGGCTGACGAAATTTGGCTCAAATCTTTCTTATGGCAATTGAACTTCTGGTCCATCTTTTGATATAGCCCCATATAACCGTACCTCCCGATTTAAGGTACATATTTGTTACATATGAGACACATTTTACAATCATATTGGCTGTAATTTGGCACAGTGAGTTCTCAATGTGTATAAAATATTCTTGCAAAAATTTGTCAACGTAGGTCCACGTTTTCTTGTAGCCCCAATATAAGGTACCCCGAGATTTCGAGTATTTACCCAAGTATTGGGTGAAAACTATTTATCTGCTGATGGAATTGAGGTATTGTATGGAAATTTGGTTCAAATCCTTTTTATATCACCAGAATGTCGGGTACTGATTTAAAGTATTTTTTACCTATTAGCCACATTTTACAATCATATTGGCTGTAATTCGGCACAGTAAGTTCTCAATGTTTATAAAATATCATTGCAAAAATTTGTCAACGTAGGTCCACGTTTTCTTGTAGCCCCCATATAAGGTATCCCGATTTCGAGTATTTACCCAAGTATTGGGTAAAAACAGGTTAACAAAATTGGGCTCAAATCTTTCTTATATCAAATGAATTTCTGGTATCGAAAATAGGGTCTCTGGGTCCAGGTTTTGATATATATAACCGTACCTCCCGATTTAAGGTATTTTTACTAAATTAGACACATTTTTCACTCATATTGGCTGTAATTTGGCACAGTAAGTCCTCAATATACACAAAATATCCTCGCAAAAATTTTTCAATGTGGGTCAAGGTGTGGGTGTGGCCCCCATATAACTCCGATTTCGCGTATTTACCCAAATGATGGGTAAACATTATTTAACTGCCGAACCAAACTATTTAACTGATGTAGGGAGCCAAAATGTTCATCAAATCTTTTTATACCAATAGAATATTAAGGATTGAAAATGGGGTTTTGGGTCCATGTTTTAATATAGTCCCCATGTAACCGCACCTCCCTATTTTAGGTATTTTTCCCAAATTAGCCTCATTTAGCATCATATTGGCTGTAATTTGGCACAGTGAGTTCGATATGTGTAGAAAATATGCTTGCAATTTTTGGTTCCACGTAGGTCCACGTTTGGGGGTAACCACCATATAATCCCCGATTTTAAGTATTTACCCAAATGGTGGGTAAAAACTATTTAATTGCCAAACCAATTGACGTAGGATGCTAAAATTTGGCTCAATTTTATTTGGAATTGAAAATGGGGTCTTTGCGTCCATGTTTTTTATAGCCGTACCTCCCGATTTCATGTATTTTTAGGTATTAGCCACATTTTAAAATCATATTGGGTCTGATTTGATAGCGAGTTCTCAATAAATAAAAAATATCCTTACCACAAACGGTGGTTCCTGTTTTGTTTTTCGAAATCGGAGATTATATGAGGGCTACCCTCAAACGTGGACATACATTGAAAAATTTTTGCGAAGATATTTTGTATATAGTGAGGACACATTGTGCCAAATTACAGCTAATATGATTGTAAAAGGTGGCTACTTTGGGAAAAATACCTTAAAGCGGGGGATACGGTTATTAGGGCGCTATATCAAAACATAGACCAAAAACCCCCATTTTCAATTCCTAATATTGTATTGGTCTAAAAAAGATTTGAAGATTTTGCATCCAACGTCAATTGTTTAGGCAGTTAAATAGTTTTTACCCACCATTTGGGTAAATACTCGAAATCGAGGTTATATGAGAACTATTTCCAAAGGTGGACCTACGTTGACAAATTTTTACGAGGATATTTTTTGTATATTGAGGACTCACTGTGCCAAATTACAGCCAACATGAGTGTCAAATATGGCTAATTTGTGAAAAAAACCTTAAAACGGGAGGTACGGTTATATAAGGGCTCTATCAAAACATGGACCCAAATCCCCCATTTTCAATCCCTAATATTCTACTGGTATAAAAAAGATTTGAGGCAAATTTTGCCATTCTACGTCAATTGGTTCGGCAGTTAAATAGTTTTTACCCACCATTTGGGTAAATACTCGAAATCGGCGTACCTTATATGGAGGCTAGAAGAAAACGTGGACCTACGTTGACAAATTTTTGCAATGATATTTTATACACATTGAGAACTCACTGTGCCAAATTAGAGCCAATATGATTGTAAAATGTGGCTAATAGTTAAAAGGTACCTTAATTCGGAAGCTACGGTTATATGGGGTCTATATCAAAACATAAACCCAGAGACCCAATTTTCAGTACCCGAAATTCTGGTGATATAAAAAGGATTTAAGACAAATTGTAATACAATACCTTAATTAGTTCGACACATAAATAGGTTTTACCTAATACTTGGGTAATTACTCGAAATCGGGGTAGCCGTACATGGTGGCTACAAGAAAACGTTGACAAATTTTTGGAAGGACGTTTGGAACACTTTGTGTACTTACTGTGCCAAATTACAGCCAAAATGATTGTAAAATGTGGCTAATAGGAAAAAAATAGCTTAAATCGGGAGGAACGGGTTTATGGGGGCTATATCAAAACATGGAACCAGAGATCCCATTTACAATACCAGCAGTTCAGTTGACATGAGAAAAATTTGAGCCAAATTTTAAATTTTAAAATTCCATTATTAAATTTCGAAGCTGATTTTTTTTCGAAATCTTTATTCCACTATTTCAGATAGCGATGACGATATTGCACTTGCGTTATTGTAACAAAATCTGGAAGACACCGGCGCAATTATTTCAGCATGTGTTCAGGGGCCTAATTATGTGATTCGATATCGAGTTGTTTCGAACCGAGTACTCAAAGTTGGTATGACAACATTCGTTATCGAGTAAAATTATCGAGTTTTTGAGCATAAATTTGCGAGACATTACTCGTAGCTAAATTACCTATCGTAAAACAAAAAAATTAAAGATTTTTTATTGTCTTTTTGATTAAAATGTAAAAATTGTTGTTATAAAATAGAATTAGTAAATAAATCTCAGCAATTTTACAGTGTTTTATTTAACTTGCTTTGGTGTGTGTTTAGTTCAAATCTGGTAACTCATTTTTAACGCGGTTGCAGTTGACCAATCGAACTAAAACTTTGCAGACTTTTCAGATGTGAATGACAATACACGAAAATGTAATCAAAACCAATATTGGTCCCTTTTTACACTGTTTTACAGTGTTTTATCTAATTTGCTTTTCAAATCTGGTAACTAATTTTTCACACAGTTGCAGTTGACCAATCGAACTTAAAATTTGCACACATTTCAGATTTGGATGACAATACATGAATATGAAATCAAAACCAATATTGGTCCAATCTTACAGTGTTTTTACGGTGTCTAACTTAACCCCCTTTTCAAATCTGGTAACTGATTTTTAAAACGGTTGCAGTTGACCAATCGAAGTAAAACTTTGCACACTTTTCAGATTTAGATGACAATACGTGAATATGAAACCAAAACCAAAATTGGTCCATTTTTACACTGTTTTACAGTTTTTTTTATCAAATTTGCTTTTCAAATTTGGTAACTAATTTTTCACACAGTTGCAATTGACCAATCGAACTTAAAATTTGCACACATTTCAGAATTGGATGACAATGCATGAATAGGAAACCAAAACCAATATTGGTCCATTCTTACAGTGTTTTTACGGTGTCTAACTTAACCCCCTTTTCAAATCTGGTAACTGATTTTTCAAATGGTTGCAGTTGACCAATCAAACTAAAACTTTGCACACTTTTCAGATTTAGGTGACAATACGTGAATATGAAACCAAAATCAATAGGGTTCCATTTTTTCCTATAGCCCCCATATAACGGTAACACCCGATTTTCGGTATTTTGCTTTTCAAATCTGGTTAAATCATTTTTCACACAGTTGCAGTTGACCATTCGAACTAAAACTTTGCAAACTTTTCAGTTTTGGATGACAATACATGAATATGAAATCAAAACCAATATTGGTCCATTTTTACAGTGTTGTACAGTATTCAATTTTACATGCTTTTCAAATCTGGTAACTCTTTTTTAACATAGTTGTAATTGACCAAGCGAACTAAATCTTTGCACTCTTTTCAGATATGGATGATAATACATGAATATGAAATCAAAACCAATATTGGTCCATTTTTGCACTGTTTTATAGTTTTATTTCTAATTTGCTTTTCAAATCTGGTAACTCATTTTTCACACCGTTGTAGTTGACCAATCGAATTAAAACTTTGTACACTTTTCAGATTTGGATGACAATACATGAATATGAAACCAAAACCAAAACCAATAATGGTACCAACCGATTTTCGGTATTTTGCTTTTCAAATCTGGTAAATCATTTTTCACACAGTTGCAGTTGACCATTCGAACTAAAACGTTGCAAAATTTTCAGATTTGGATGACAATACATGAATATGAAATCAAAACCAATATTGGTCCATTTTTACAGTGTTGTACAGTATTCAATTTTACATGCTTTTCAAATCTGGTAACTCTTTTTTAACATAGTTGTAATTGACCAAGCGAACTAAAACTTTGCACTCTTTTTAGATATGGATGATAATACATGAATATGAAATCAAAATCAATATTGGTCCATTTTTGCACTGTTTTATAGTTTTATTTCTAATTTGCTTTTCAAATCTGGTAACTCATTTTTCACACAGTTGTAGTTGACCAATCGAACTATAACTTTGTACACTTTTCAGATTTGGATGACAATACATGAATATGAAACCAAAACCAATATCGGTGCATTTGTTCCTGTAGCTCCCATCTAGCGGTGTTTTTTGACAACTAGGGTTTCCAATGGTACAGAAACGTACCCACTAAAAATCATGGACATAGTTCCAGGTTTTGGTATAGCCCCCATATAGCGGCATCGCCCGATTTCAAGTGTTTTAAGGATTTTATCTTCATTTTTATACCGAATTGCGTGTAACTGGGCATTTGGAGATCCCAGTGGTACAGGAATTTCTCCACCAAAAATTGTGACATAGGTCCAGGTGTTGGTATAGCCCCCATATTAGGGCTCCACCCGATTTCAAGTTTTTTTGTCTTAATTTTTCGGGCCGAAATTGCTGTAACTTTGATTTCGAGTTCCCAACTTCTCCACCAAAAATTGTGGACACAGGTTCAGGTTTTAATATAGCCCCTATAAATGGTACCACCCAATTTCATGCATTTTAAAGTTTGTATCTACATTTTCGGCCTAAATTGGTTATGGGGTTCTGTTGAAAATGGAAAGAGCATGTTGAGAGGGGAAAGTTCGGAGGAACTTGTTCGGCGGTGGTTTTTAGGAGGTTCGGTGGAAGTGGTGTATCTAGGATCCAAGCTTTTCGAAGAAGGGCAAGCATATGTGGCATTGAGTCGTGTAAGATCGCTGGATGGATTAAGAATAGGAGAACTGGATTGCTCGAAACTAACAGGAAAGGGGCCATGCAATAACGAAGTGTTAACTGAAATCAATAGGATGAGAAACTACCAACCTAAATAAAGTTTTACTAACATTATACATTTAATTAATAAATGTAAGCCCATCATTAAATATCATTTATAATCTGAAGTATATACAAATAAAATTGAAAATCTTAAAAATGTATTTACTAAAAAATTAAAAATAATTATAAAATTAATGGAAAACGGCAGCGTCTGACCAAAGGATTGGCGGCAGCAAACAGCGTCTGAACTTCAGGAGGAGCGGCTGAATACGGAGACGGAAAACTCTAAACCTTTCAGAAGGCCACGGAAAACCACTGAAATATATTTTCCTTGAAAACCACTCAACATGAGGGTGCTAAGAATCCCCGGAGGTAAAACAAATCAAAATCTAAAAATTGGCACATGGAATGTGCGGAGCCTCTATGAGGCTGGTAAACTCGCCAACACTATATCGGAAATGGAAAGACTAAACGTCGATATCCTCGGAATAAGTGAGACATGGTGGCCCAAAAATGGAGAGTTCACTTCTCAAAACATGAAAATTTACTACTCGGGCAATAACAATCAAAACCATAGGAATGGAGTAGGAGTAATTTTAAAAAATGCCGTCGCGCAATGTGTTACGGGCTTCATCCCGAAATCTGATCGATCTTTACTTCTTAAATTAAAATGCAAGTCTATTGACATAAACATTATTCAAGTATATGCACCAACTGCTGATAAAAGCAATAACGATATCGAAATTTTCTACAAGGAAGTCGAGGATCTATTAAAAATGACAAAGCCACACGAAATAACTATAATTCAAGGTGACTTTAATGCTAAGGTAGGAGGAGAAAGAGTTCCTGGAATAACAGGACTATATGGACTAGGTGAAAGGAACGAAAGAGGCGACAGACTAGTTCAGTTCTGCCAAGAACATAAAATGAATATAACTAATACAATGTTCTGTCTCCCCCAAGAAGGCTGTACACTTGAAAATCGCCCCAAGATCGAAAAGGACATATTGTACGCAATCAAATAGATTTTATTTTGATTAACTCGAGGTATAAATCGTCGGTTTTAAAAACCTCAACCTACCCAGGAGCGGACGTTCCATCACACCACAATCTCCTGATGATGAAGCTGCGAACAAAGATTGCTGTAATGAAGAAAAGAAAATTTCGACAGAAGTTCGACGTAGCGAAACTCAACGATGCAGCTTTCAAAACAAGCATACACAACCGGATAAACCAAGAACTGAACAAAGTCAATAGAGAAAATGTTGAAAGCATATGGAACGATGTAACGATGTAAAAACAACAAAAGCTTTCGTACTGAACGGACGTGTTCTTAATTCGCTCTGAAAAAAATAACAAATTCTCTTCGCCGTCGCCGCTAAAACGTTATAAACTTGAAGAATCTAATGCCAAGTTTATACTTGCGCTATAAAATCCACTGGATTTCACGAAATCCTGAAATACACCCCGGTGTTTACACTTATTTTTTTGTTGATTTCAAACATATCACAATGATCAAGGTGGATGCATATGCGCAGCTGATCGAACATGAATTTTCAAAACAAGTTGTTGTAAATTGAATTAAGCATCAAAAATATACGACAATATAGAACATTAAAACTTTATATTGAAAATTATCGTAAAATTACCTATATATCGTATTAATTGCGTATAGTACTAACAAATGAAAATATCAAAAAATGATTTTATCGTTGAGACTTCGTTATAATAAATTTTAGCTCTGTTCCAGAACTAAAAAGTTTTTACAATTTTTACCACTTTTACACATTTTCGTTCCCTTACACAAAATGTATATGAAAATCGTTTACGACTTTTACAACTTTTACCACTTTATAAAGTACGGGAACAGGCCATTCGATAGATAAAAATTGTGCTCAGAACCTGCACAAAATTAGTACTTGCAGTAGTTTTCCCGTTTAGTGCAAAAATGCGTTCCCATACTCCGAAATCTGGCAAGACTTGCACTTCTCTTTAAACAAAAATAGCGCCGAATAACACCCTCTTCTTCTGTTTTCTGCCATACAATTTTGGCCTAGTAGAAAACTAGCAGCAAGCATGTTCATTGGCATCTAATATTATAGCCGATACGTTGATTTTGATATTTATGCTGGAGTTTTTGCAATTTCCGTCATTTTTCCGTTCCCTTATTTTTTATGAAATTTGTATGGGGAAGCAAGTTTTGACAATTCGCTCTTTTTTCTAACATTACCATTAAAAAGTACGGGAACACAATAAAAAATATCATTGTAACAAAGTAATTTAATATTTTTTCACATTGTTTACAAATTTTGATACTAAAATTTTTTGTTGCAGCAATTGACCATCTACCTTGTTTATTGTGATACGTGAAAAGTGTTGCCACTTTTGTTACTTTTTTAGGCAAAAGCAGGGTTGTATATCATGTGTACTGTGATTTCGATGTTGATTTCGCTGAAATCACGAAATGAGTGGATTTCATTTTTGTATGCGAAATCATGATAAATTTTGCTTGATTTCGCGCGAAATCACGAAACGCCCTCGAAATCACGAAACGACGCCAAATGTAAACTAAGCATAACTCTTGTATCCCTACCCACGCTGTGTGTTTTCGAGTTTTCGCATTACTCGGCGCCGTTGAGCTGTTATAAACAAAACAAAAAACGATCAAGAAAGTTACATTAATCTTGTTTTTCACATTTCCTTTTGTGCGTGTTTCGTAAATAACAACCACAAGTGCCATAATAAAGCTTTAATAGCTGTTGTCATAAACAATCTGTCATTCCCCGTTTCTTGCTGTTGGCTAAAAAAGCTTGCTTAACATAAAAGCTTTCAAATAACATTTGTATACACGTTGGTTCCTGTCTCTACTAAAGCTTCGTACCAGATCATATTGCAACACTTGCTAAGCTTATAAATACTGAAATACCTGGTTGGCAAAGCTACTAATTTCTTCTAAAATGGGATGTGCTAAATTAAACTGTAAGATAGATGATATACATCAAATAATGGTATCATGTTGGCTTTGCCTTGATGCATATCATATAAAATGTGTGGAATTAGCTGCAAAAACTGCCGATAATCTCAGAGAAGATAAAGGTTTACGATGGAGCTGCAGTAAATGTCGACTTTATGACACAGAGTTTTACACATTCTTCAAAACAACTCGAACTGCGTTTAATGAAATGAGCCTTGAATTGAACTCTTTAATGGACAAGTTTTTAAAATACAAGGATTTGTTCGTCCTTAGACAATTTTCTTGAATCTCCACTTGATTCTATCCGAAAAAGGAAAAAACCATCTTCCATTGCGAGTGACAATTCGAAGAATGAAGCCTCTTCGCAATCAATTCCATCAATTTTTATTAATGATACGCCATCAAAAGGTCCATCTTCACATTTTCCAGTAGAAAACAAAACCTTGTCCACTCCTTCAGGTTCAAAAGTATTTTTTTCACCGCAAGCGACACCAAAATCCCCAAACAATTTAAACACACCGTCTCCAAATCCGTTGAATTTAAGAGTAGTTACCCCAAAACGTGCTATTTTCGCTGCTCGATTCGCTGCTGATACATCTACTGATGATATAAGTTCATATATAATGGCCAAATTAAAAACTAACCTTGACATTACAGTCGTTAAATTTAAATACGCTGAAAGACGACGCAAGACATCATTCCAAATCATAGTTCCTGAGGATGTATATGAAACAATTGTTAACCCATCATTCTGGCCCGAAAAAGCAATCATACACGAATATATTTACAGAGAAGCTCCTGAAACAGATATTGTACGTCTACCAAAAAACCCATCAAAAAACTAAATGTCTTACCCTCTATTAACAAATTGTTTTTAACATACCAAAATGTCAGAGGTTTGAATTCAAAGTTATCCACATTATTCAATGATAGTTTCGATTTAGATTATGATATCATTGCTTTTACTGAAACATGGCTAAACAGCAACATCTATGATAATGAAGTTTTTTGTCAAAATTATCAAGTTTTCAGACATGATCGCGATAGTAAAGTGAAAAGTAGAGGCGGTGGAGTTTTGATAGCTGTATCGTCAACACTTCCTTGCGATGAAATTTCTTTTCAATCACCGGTCGACATTGAAATAGTCGCTGTAAGAATTCGTCTGTCCCACTTGTCAATATTTATTACATGCTCATACATTCCTCCTTGCTCGGATATAGACTTATATATTAAACATGTAGAACTAATTCTTTATGCCTTTCAAACTGCAAAATCCAATGATATCTTAGTTGTTCTAGGAGATTTTAATCTACCTAATTTAAAATGGACTGAAAATTCTGAAAATGACCTTTTACCCACAACAACATGTGAAGTAAGTAGTAAATGCGTAACCCCTTTAATAAGTGTTGGCCTGTCCCAAATAAATAAAATCTTAAATTCTCTAGACAGACTACTTGATTTGATCTTTGTAAACCATCCTAATGATATTGTAATCTCTCAGTGCGAGCCAATTGTTCGCCCTGAAGACAAATACCATCCCACTATAAACATCCAAATTCCATTACACAGCACTAATATAAATCGAAATAGGAATAATATTTGTAAATACAGTTTTTCGAAAACAAATTATGTTCAATTGAACTCACTTTTAAGCTCCTTTGACTGGAATAAGCTCTATTCATTAAAAACCCTGGATGAAATGTTAGACATTTTTTATCAAACTTTAGATAATTTTATATCACAAGCAGTTCCAAAAACAGTTCTCTTCAATAACACTGGTCCTCCATGGAATAATTCTGCTTTGTCGAGGTTAAAGAATCGCAAAAACAAACTATATAAAAAATTTAAAAAAAGTAGCACAAAAACTAACTATGCTTCTTACACTATTGCTAGATCAGAATATACTATCTTAAACAAACGACTCTACCAGAACTACATCTGTAATGCAAAGAAAGAAGTAAGAAGTAATCCTAAAAATTTCTATCGCTTTATTAATACCAAGCGCCGAACAAAAACTTATCCAAAAATTCTAAAGTATGGAACTTTGCTTGCCGACGACGATGTGGGCATCGCAAACATTTTTGCTTCCTTCTTCAAAACAACATATTCCAATAACTCATATGATGACACATCCCAATATCCCTACAATATTTCAGAGTACACATCTATACATGTACATAATATTGATACTTATTCTGTGCTAACCGGCCTAAAAAGCCTGAAAAGTGTAACTACGCCTGGTCCAGATGGAGTCCCTGCCTGTATTTTAAAGCACTGCGCAGAGAACCTAGCTCTTCCATTATCTATAATGTTTAACAAATCGCTTACCTTGGGCTATTTTCCAGAAAAATGGAAAGAATCGTATATTATCCCTCTTTTTAAATCGGGAAATAGAAACGATGTCTGTAATTATAGAGGTATTGCTAAACTAAATAGTATCCCAAAATTGTTTGAAAAAATAGTCACTGACTTGGTATCATTTCAGGTATCGTCTGTATTATCGAAATTCCAACATGGATTTCGAAAACGCCATTCCACTGTAACAAATCTTTTGGAACTAACAACTTTAGTTAATGATGGTTTTCGAAATAAGTATCAAACTGATTGTATCTATACCGATTTCAGCAAAGCTTTCGATAAAGTTAATTGGACCATATAGCGTGTTTAGAGCATCAAATACAGAAAATCGGCCTAAAATATAGATAGGAGCAATATCCAAATCTGAACCGATTTCGATATGATTTGGCACATTTATGTCTAGACCAAATCTCGTTACGGATTCCAAATTTCACCGAAATTGGACATAAATGATGAGTTTGGTTCATAAAATACAGGAAATCGGCCGAAAATATATACAGGAGCTATATCCAAATCTGAACCGATTTCGATATAATTTGGCACATTTATTTCTAGACCAAGTTCTGTAACACATTCCAAATTTCTGCGAAATTGGACATATATAGCGTGCTTGGTGCATAAACTACAGGAAATCGGCCGGAAATATATATGGGAGCTATATTCAAATCTGAACCGATCTCTACATAAGTTAGCACGTTTATTTCTGGAACAAATTCCGCCAGACCCTCCAAATTTCAGCGAAATTGAACATATACAGCGTGTTTGGTGCATAAAATGTGGAAAATCGGCCGAAAATATATATTGGAGCTATATCCACATCTGAACCGTTTTCGATATAATTCGGCACATTTATGCCTAGACCAAATTCCGTTACACATTCCAAATTTCAGCGAAATTGGACGTATATAGCGTGTTTGGTGCATCAAATGCGGAAAATCGGCCGAAAATATATATGGGAGCTATATCCAAATCTGAACCGATTTCGATATAATTCGGCACATTTATGTCTAGACCAAATTCCGTTACACATTTCAAATTTCAGCGAAATTTGACACATATAGCGTGCTTGGTGCATACAATACAGGAAATCGGCGAAAACATATATGGGAGCTAAATCCAAATACGAACCGATTTCGATGTAATTTGGCACATTTATGTCTAGACCAAATTCCGTTACACATTCCAAATTTCAGAGAAATTGGACATATATAGCGTGTTTGGTGCATAAAATACAGAAACCCGGCCGAAAATATATATGGGAGCTATATCCAAATCTGAACCGATTTCGATATAATTTGGCACATTTATTTCTAGACCAAGTTTTGTAACACATTCCAAATTTCAGCGAATTTGGACATATATAGCGTGTTTTGTGCAACAAATACGGGAAATCGGCCGAAAATATATATGGGAGCTATATCCAAATCTCAACCGATTTCGATATAATTTGGTACATATATTTCTAGACCAAGTTCCGTCATACATTCAAAATTTTATTGAAATTTGACATTAATAGCGTGTTTGGTGCATAAAATAAGGAAATCGTATGAAAACATATGTATGTGGGAGCTATATCCAAACTGAACCGATTTGAATATAATTCGGTAAATTTATTTCTACATCAAATTTCGTCATACATACAAAATTTGGGGATTGTATTTGTAACAGTTCTAAAGATATTTGCATACAAAATCTAAATTTTTTGGAGGTACCTCCGGTTTTGATGCTATATCTCCAGATCAACGCGGAATTTCAAATAATTATATAGCTTATTTTCATTTCAGGCGATGTAGGAATGTACCCTAAAAATTGCGGGAACATCTGTTCAGCGGTTTTTGCGTCTATAAGGCACAAACAAACAAACAGACAAATTTCAATTTTATATATATACATATATATACTAGCTGAACCCGGTGCGCTTTGCTGCCCGACTACGATAAAATATAATGAAATGCCATAATTATATTAACGTTTTTAATATTTTTACGAATAAATATAGAAGATATGAAGGCGTTATATACCTATTCAGGGTTGTTAGGGAGCTACTATGGTATTTTTGTATGTTTCAGGAGATAAAACTCCTCCGAAAGCCTTTCCGCCTATAAGTATTCCTAATGATTTAGATATATCATAATAAAACATAAATCTTAAGAAGTCTCTCAAAGATATGATACTTAAAAACTGTAGCCTTGGTCAATTCCTTCCCAACTATAAGTACTTCTGTAAATAATGATGACTTTTACTGACTGCTAAGTCTTCAAAATTTCATTGAAATTGAACATACGTAACAAAAACATGAAATCGATCGAAAATATATATGGGAGCTATATTCCTATATGAACCGATCTTGGTATAATTTGTCAAATTTATTTTTAGACCAAATCCCGTCTCATATTCCAAATTTCATTGAAATTGAACACACATAGCGTGTTTTGCGCATAAAATACAGAAAATCAGCCGAAAATATATATGGGAGCTATATTCAAATCTGAACCGATTTCGATATAATTTGTCCCATTTATTTCTAGAACGAATTCCGTCACGCTTTCCAAATTTCAGTGAAATTGGACATATATAGTGTGTCCAAATCTGAACCGGTCTCGATATAATTTGGCACATTTATTTTTGGAACAAATTTCGTCAGACATCCTAAATTTCAGCGACATTGGACACATATAGCGTGTTTGTGTTTTTGCACATTTTTTTCTAGACCAAGTTCTGTAACACATTCCAAATTTCAGCGAATTTGGACATATATAGCGTGTTTGATGCATCAAATGCGGAACATCGGCCGAAAATATATATGGGAGCTACATCCAAATCTGAACAGATTTCGATATAATTTGGCACATGTATTTCTAGACCAAGTTTAGTCACACGTTCCAAATTCTATTGAAATTGGATATAAATAGCGTGTTTGGTGCCTCAAATACATGAAATCGGCAGAAAATATATATAGGAGCTATATCCAAATCTGAACCGATTTCGATATAAATTGGCACATTTATTTCCAGACCAAGCTCCATCACACATTCCAAATTTCATTGAAATTTGACATAAATAGCATGTTTGGTACATAAAATAAGGATATCGGCCGAAAATATATGTATGTGGGAGCTATATCTAAATCTGAACCGATTTGAATATAATTTGGTAAACTTATTTCTACATCAAATTCCGTCACACATAAAAAATTTGGAGATTGTATCTGTAATAGTTATAAAGATATTTGCATACAAACTCTAATTTTTTTGGAGGTACTTCCGGTTTTGATGCTATATCTCCAGATCAACGCGAAATTTCAAAAAATGATATAGCCTATTTTCATTCCAGGCCATGTAACAATGTACCCTAAACATTTCAGTAAGATCTGTTCAGCGGTTTTGGAGTCTATAAGGCACAAACAAACAAACAGACAGACAAACAAATTTCAATTTTATATATATACTAGCTGACCCGGTCCGCGTTGCTGGCCCGTTGTTTGGGTTCTCTGTGTAAACTTTAGTTATCTATCCAGTATTGATACACCCATAATTAGGCATCCCTCTAGAAACTTCGTAATATAAATCAATGTTTTGACATAAATTCCATATAATGGTATCCCCCAAATTTAAGATATAAAATCTTTTTTATTATACCCTTCACCATAAATCGACAGTTTAAAGCACTTTGTGACCCACATATAATGGTCGGTGCACGTCAATTAACATTGCTATATATTGGATTGTTGGTCTCGGTTGGGGTCGTAATTATTACTGCTCCCATAGAACTGTACCGGCTGATTTTCGCTATTTTTGAGGATTTAACATCATTATCACACCGAAGTGGCTGAAATCTGGTTTTAATATATTTTAAAGAGGAGAGCATAAATATTCGTATCGACCGAAAGACACGCCTTTTTATTTGCGCTCGGTATGTAACAGTAATAGGTTCACGTTTTGATATAGCTCCCATAAAACAGTACCTCCCGATTTTCGATAGTTCAGAGATATAGCCACTGTTCAGTATACGTCCTCGTTTTGATATAGCTCCCATAGAACGGTGGCACCTGATTTTCGCTATTTTTGGTGGATTTAGCCTCATTCAGCCCGATCGAACGTAACGCCTTTTTTCTTCGCGCTCTATATGCAATAGTGGTAAAATACCCCTCAGCGAAATGTATATTCCTTCGGGATATGTATGGCAACATTTATATAATTCATAAAAAAAATTACTTCTATAAATTGTAGTTGTTATTATCGAGATTTTGCTGTATTTAAAAAAATATATATCTTTACCTAGCTATTCCAAAGACTGAAATCAATGCTCATGAAGTTTCACTTCCCACATTTTGAGATTTTATCCGTAATTATAATATTTCAAAAATCGAACACGATCGCGGTATTCTGATTCCAATGATGATATTGTATTGTATATCAATAACTTTGTCTGATTTCCAATGGATCTTTCTGGAATTTCGATCTTGTGACATCTCAAGTTATCCGGATTTTACTGTATTCCAAAATGTGGAGTTGATCGCGCTGTCCCACTTATTGTTTAGTGTTCAGCGTTTATAGCGTTTTTTAGGCACGCTTACAAAATTATGTATATTATCTGAAATAATAAATGTTTGCAAATTTTGTGATGACCGCGATATTTCACTTTTCGCGGTATTTCACTTCCGCGAAGACCATTCAGGGTCAAGACTGTAATTACCATAGCATTGCAAACAATTTGTAAACAATATATGAAAACGTACCTTGAATTTCTCGGTTTTCTTAAAAAAATTGTGGGGAGGACCACCGGTCACTACACTTAGCGGGATAAAAAAATAGATTACGACCTATTCTCAGACCTAAAAACTCCACATACAAAATTTCATAAGATTTCCCAATCGATTTTTCGCAATTTCTATATAGTGACATCTCAAGACATCGGGATTTTACTATATTCCGCGTTGACCGCGTTATCCCACATATTGAAGCCAGTGTTATAGCGGTTTTGTAGTCACGCTTACTAAAATTAGGTATATTATCTGAAATAATACATTTTTGATTAATTTGGGATGACCGCGATATTTCACTTCCGCGACGACCATTCAAAAAAATATATAGCCTATTTTCACCACCGGTGTTCCCAGTACATTATCTGAAATTTTCAAGAAAATCTATTCAGCCGTTTTTGAGTCTATTCGGAACATACAAACATACAAACAAACAAACATACTAACATACACACATTGCCTTTTATATATATATATATATATATATATATATATATATATATATATATATATAGGTTTGCGACTTTTATTATTTTCGGTATTTTGATGGTTGTGAGGTAGAGGTGGCAAAAAATCGATGGCACAATCGATAATATCGATTTTTTTTTTAAAATACAATATCGCTAGATATTATCTATCGATATTATCGGATAAAAACCCCTAACCTAAAATTCATTGAAATAAACAGAAATTAGGCGGCTTTTCGGTTTTTTGAATGTGAGATAGTAAGTCCGTAGTCACACGTACACATTTTTCGTTAAAGTAAAATGTTTTTATACCCTCCACCAAGTATGGAGGGTATATTAAGTTTGTCATTCCGTTTGTAACACATCGAACTAATCATTTGCGACCCTATAAAGTATATATATTCTTGATCAGGATAAAATTCTAAGACGATCAAGCCATGTCCGTCTGTCCGTCTGTTGTAATCACTCTAGCGTCCGCAATAATTGAGATAGGGTGCTGAAATTTTGCACGCGAGGGTCTTTTTTCCATAGGCAGGTCAAGTTCGAAGATGGGCTATATCGGTCCACTCTTTGGTATAGCCCCCATATAACGGTACCTCCGGATTTGAGGTATTTTGAAGTTCTTCGCCACATTTGCAGACCGAATTAGCTATAATTTGGCACTTAGGGTTCCTAGTGATCAACAAACTTATATCTCAAAGGATATGGGCATAGGTCCATGTTTTGGTATAGTCCTCATATAACGGTACCTTCCGATTTTCGGTATTTTGAGAATTTTAGCCACAATTTTTAACCGCACTATCTGCAATTTGACACTTGAGGTTCTTAGTGGTCATGAAATATCTCCATGAAACATCGTCAACATAGGTCCATGTTTTGGTATAACCCCCATATATCGGTACCTCCCGATTTTCGGTATTTTGAGAATTTTAGCTACAATTTTTAACCGAACTAGCTGTAATTTGCCATTTGAGATTCTCAGTGGTCATTAATTATCTCCACCAAACATCCTCAACATAGGTCCATGTTTTGGTATAGCCCCCATATAACGGTACCTCCCGATTTTCGGTATTTTGAGAATTTTAGCTAAAATTTTTAACCGAACTAGCTGTAATTTGCCATTTGAGGTTCTCAGTGGTCATGAAAAATCTCCAGCAAAAATCGTCAACATAGGTCCATGTTTTGGTATAGCCCCCATATAACGGTACCTCCCGATTTTCGGTATTTTGAGAATTTTAGCCTCAATTTGTAACCGAACTATCTGCAATTTGACATTTGAGGTTCTCAGTGGTCATTAAACATCTCCATCAAACATCGTCAACATAGGTCCATGTTTTGGTATGGCCCCCTTATAACCGTACCTCCCGATTTTCGGTATTTTGAGCAATTTAGTTACAATTTTTAACCGAACTATCTGCAATTTGACATTTGAGGTTCTCAGTGGTCAAGAAATATCTCCACGAAACATCGTCAACATAGGTCCATGTTTTGGTATAGCACCCATATATCGGTACCTCCCGATTTTCGGTATTTTGAGAATTTTAGCTACAATTTGTAACCGAACTATCTGCAATTTGGTATTTTGAGAATTTTAGCTACAGTTTTTAACCGAACTAGCTGTAATTTGCCATTTGAGGTTCTCAATGGTCATGAAATATCTCCAGCAAACGTCGTCAACATAGGACCATGTTTTGGTATAGTCCCCATATAACGGTACCTCCCGATTTTCGGTATTTTGAGAATTTTAGCAACAATTTGTAACCGAACTATCTGCAATTTGACATTTGAGGTTCTCAGTGGTCATTAAACATCTCCACCAAACATCATCAACATAGGTCCATGTTTTGGTATGGCCCCCTTAAAACCGTACCTCCCGACTTTCGGTATTTTGAGCATTTCAGTTACAATTTTTAACCGAACTAGCTGTAATTTGACATTTGAGGTTCTCAGTGATCATAAAATATCTCCAAGAAACATCCTCCCGATTTTCGGTATTTTGAGAATTTTAGCTAAAATTTTTAACCGAACTAGCTGTAATTTGCCATCTGAGGTTCTCAGTGGTCATGAAACATCTCCACCAAACATCGTCAACATAGGTCCATGTTTTGGTATAGCCCCCATATATCGGTACCTCCCGATTTTCGGTATTTTGAGAATTTTAGCTACAGTTTTTAACCGAAATAGCTGTAATTTGACATTTGAAGTTCTCAGTGGTCATAAAACATGTCCAACGAAACATCGTCAACATAGGTCCATGTTTTGGTATAGCCCCATATAACGGTATCTCCCGATTTTCGGTATTTTGAGAATTTTAGCTACAATTTTGTCTATTCAAAAATAATCGTCAATATAGGTCCATGTTTTGGTATATCCCCCCATATAACTGTACCTCCGATTTTAGGGAATTTTTTTTTTGGTATAGCCCCATATAACGGTATCTCCCGATTTTCGGTATTTTGAGAATTTTAGCTACAATTTTGTCTATTCAAAAATAATCGTCAATATAGGTCCATGTTTTGGTATATCCCCCCATATAACTGTACCTCCGATTTTAGGGAATTTTCAGTGGTCACGAAATTTCTTCACTAAAATTCGTCAACATGGGTCCATTTTTGAAGGTCTACATTGTTTTGATGAAACTACCCTCAATTTGACTCTTGAAATTCCCTGCAGCTATAAAACTTTTCCGCCAAAAAATTTAAAGATAGGTTGACTCTTTGATATAGCCCCGTAGGTGGTACCTTTCACCTAGCTGAACACATTTTTTAGATCAGATTAGATATCACTGTGCAACAAAATGGAGGTGAAAGTCTGGGGCACGAAAAATTCCTCTTGGGGAAGAAATGCCTTCGTGAGTATATTATGAACCCCGAAGGACAGATCCGCCGTGAGTCGAACTTTCGCGTTTGGCGTGACGAAATTTTTGTTAGAGACCCTGTGGGCCATCAGGAATTAGCGTTATATCTTTGTTCACTGTTGCGTATGTGCTCTACAAAAACAACAAACAAAGATATAATGCTAATTCATGATGGCTTGCAGGGTCTCTTGCAAAAACTTCATCACGCTATGACGCGGAAGTTCGACTCACGGCGCATCTGTCCTTCGGGGTTTTTAATATACACACACAAAAAGGGCTTTCATCTCCAAAAGGAATTATCTCTGCCCCAACATTTGTGTTCACAGTGTAATTTAAGCAACAGTGGGAGGCAGTAGGCTTCTATCCATTGTCGAAAAGTTGTTCCACCTAAGATTGTGAAAGGACCCTAATTATTCCATTTTAATTAAGATTATTTTATGGTGGAGGGTATAAAAAGTTCGGCCCGGCCGATCTTAAAGACTTTTTACTTGTTTTTTTTTATTTTTTACTAGCTGACCCGGTCCGCGTTGCTGGCCCGTTGTTTGGGTTCTCCGTGTAAACTTTAGTTATCTATCCAGTATTGATACAGCCATAATTAGGCATCCCTCTAGAAACTTCATAATATAAATCAATGTTTTGGCATAAATTCGATGTAATGATATCCCCCAAATTTAGGATATAAAAGCTCTTTTATTACACCCTTTACCATAAATCGACAGTTTAAAGCACTTTGTGACCCGCATATAATGGTCGGTGCACGTCAATTAACATTGCTATATATTGGATTGTTGGTCTCGGTTGTGGTCGTAATTATTACTGCAGAGAATTGACAGTATAGGTCCACGTTTTGATATAGCTCCCATAGAACGGTACCGGCTGATTTTCGCTATTTTTGAGGATTTAACATCATTATCACACCGAAATGGCTGAAATCTGGTTTTAATATATTTTAAAGAGGAGAGCATAGATATTCGGACCGACCGAAAGACACGCCTTTTTATTTGCTCTCGATATGTAACAGTTATAGGTTCACGTTTTGATATAGCTCCCATAAAACAGTACCTCCCGATTTTCGATAGTTCAGAGATATAGCCATTGTTGGGGGTCGTAAACAGTCTTGCAGAGAATTTTCAGTATACGTCCTCGTTTTTATATAGCTCCCATAGAACGGTGGCGTCTGATTTTCGCTAGTTTTGGTGGATTTAACTTCATTCAGCCCGATCGAACGTAACGCCTTTTTTCTTCGCGCTCTATTTGCAATAAATACCCCTCAGCGAAATGTATGTTTCTTCGGGATATGTATGGCAACATTTATATAATTAAAAAAAATTACTTCTATAAATTGTAGAAGTTATTATCGAGATTTTGCTGTATTTAAAAAATTTATCTAGCTATTCCAAGGATTGAAATCAATGCTTATGAAGTTTCACTTCCCACATTTTGAGATTTAATCCGTAATTATAATAATTTCAAAAATCGAACACGATCGCGGTATTCTGATTCCAATGATGATATTGTATTGTATATCAATAACTTTGTCTGATTTCCAATCGATTTTTCTGGAATTTCGATCTAGTGACATCTCAAGTTATCGGGATTTTACTGTCCCCACTATCCCACTTATTGTTTAGTGTTCAGCGTTTATAGCGTTTTTTAGGCACGCTTACAAAATTATGTATATTAACTGAAATAATAAATGTTTGCAAATTTTGTGATGACCGCGATATTTCACTTCCGCGAAGACCATTCACCATTCAAGACAGTAATTACAGTAGTATTGCAAACAATCTGTAAACAATACGTTCAAAAATATCATGGACTTCAGATTTGTTAAAAAAAATTTTGAAGGAGAACCTCCGGTCACTACTCTTAGCCGTATTAAAATAGCTCACGACCGCGCTATCCAACTTGTTCAAGCTAGTGTTTATATCATTTTTGTGTCACGCTTATTAAAATTATGTATATTAATTGATATAATACATTTTTGAAAACTTTGTGATGACCGCGATCATTCAGGGAAAACAATCTGTAAACAATACGTTCAAAAATATCAAAGATTTCAGATTTTCTTAAAACATTGTGGGGGAGGACCACCGGTCACTACTCTCAGCCGTATAAAAACAGCTTACGACAGTTCTAATTAATTGAAATAATACATTTTTGAAAATTTTGGGATGACCGCGATATTTCACTTCCGCGACGACCATTCAGGGTCAAGACTGTAATTACCATAGCATTGCAAACAATTTGTAAACAATATATTAAAACGTAACTTGAATTTCGCGGTTTTCTTAAAAAAATTGTGGGGAGGACCACCGGTCACTACACTTAGCGGGATAAAAAAATAGATTACGACCTATTCTCAGACCTAACAACTCCACATACAAAATTTCATAAGATTTCCCAATCGATTTTTCGGAATTTCTATATAGTGACATCTCAAGTTATCGGGATTTTACTGTATTCCAAAATATGGCGTTGACCGCGTTATCCCACATATTGAAGCCAGTGTTATAGCGGTTTTGTAGTCACGCTTACTAAAATTAGGTATATTATCTGAAATAATACAATTTTGAATCATTGGGATGACCGCGATATTTCACTTCCACGACGACCATTCAAAAAAATATATAGCCTATTTTCACCACCGGTGTTCCCAGTACATTATCTGAAATTTTCAAGAAAATCTATTGAGCCGTTTTTGAGTCTATTCGGAACATACAAACAAACAAACATACTAACATACACACATTGCCTTTTATATATTAGATTACAAAATATAACCCGCATAAAAATTGAAGGAAATCCCATTAGAGGAAGAAAAGAGTTAACATGGCTTGATAACATCACGGAATGGACTGGTATTCGAGATGTCACAAATCTATTAAGCATGGCGAGAGACAGAGAGGGATTTGCAGATTTGATAAATAATGTATGAAAACAAATAATGTATATATGATAATTGTAATTAAATTGTATTGGTCGCTAATATTCGGAAAACGAATGTGCAAATAAAGAAGAAGAATAAGTTTCAGTGTTCTATTTTTAAATGCACTAAAAACTAGAAAATAAGTATATAATTAAAACAAAATTAAGTAACAGTGTTTTATTTATAAATGCACTTAAAAGTAGAAAATAATTTTTCATGATGGAATCTCTCACATAAAACGCTTGCATTTGAAAAAAAATTTTTAATTATATACTTATTATTAGTGTTTTTACAGTGTTTTGTTTAACTTGCTTTGGTCCGTTTAGTTCAAATCTGGTAACTCATTTTTAACACAGTTGCAGTTGACCAATCGAACTGAAACTTTGCACACTTTTCAGATTTAGATGACAATATATGAATTTGGAATCAAAACCAATATTGGTCTAATTTATAGTGTTTTAACGGTTTTTTATTTAAATTGCATTTCAAATCTGGTAACTCAATTTTGACACAGTTGTAGTTGAGCAATCGGACTAAAACTATGCACACTTTTCAGATTTGGATGACAATACATGAATATGAAATTAAAACAAAGGTTGGTCCATTTTACAGTGTAAATTCTGGTAACTCATTTTCCACACAGTTGCAGTTGACCAATCGACCTGAAACTTTGCACACTTTTCAGATTTGGATGACAATACATGAATATGTGCCCAATTTTTCCTACAGTCCCATATAGCGGTACCACCCGATTTCAGGTATTTTGAGGATTTTATCTTCATTTTTGCCCGAATTAGCTGTCATTTGGCATTTGAGATTTCCATACAGACATTTCCACACCAAAAATTGTGAACATAGGTCCGGGTTTTGGTATACCCCCCTTATAGCGGTGCCACCCGATTTCAAGTATTATGAGGATTTTATCTTCATTTTGAGGCCGAATTGGCTGTAACTTGGCATTTGGAGTCCCCAATGGTACAGAAACTTCCCCACCAAAATTATGGACATACACTAGCGGTCATCTGAATAGGTTTGAATTTTTTCCTTTTTATATGTTAAGGTATCTTCTGATGTGTTCGTATTGCAGATCCATACTATTTTGTTTTTGAGAGTCCTATACTATGCCAACATTGCCAAGAAAAAACTTGACGGTGTTGCCATATTTTCGGAAAATATCCCAATTATAATAAAATATGTACAAAAAAGTGTCCAATTTTTGCGATCATCGGAATAGGTTTGAATCAAATCAGAGAATCAAATTGTACTACCCAAGCAAATATTGCGCAGTTTTTTGGTTTAGTTTAGTAAAATGGAACATTCTGATAAATCCTACAACAAATTTGACCCGCTTTATTCCGAACGTGGGTTCAATTCTCAACATGGAAAAGTTACCAAGAACTTTCAGATAAAATCAAGAAAGATTCAAACAAAAACGTTTTATAAACTAGCTTTAAATGACTTTTTGATTTCGTTAGATCTCTTCTGAGCTTCGAAAATTGTCTGAAAGCAAATACCAAGTGTAGCCATATTATTAGGATCGATAAAATAGAAAGGTCATTGAAAATAGTTGGTATTTTAGTTCAAGTTTCATTTTTTAACTATCCTTGCAGTACAAATTTAAGTATTACCAGGCTCACAATTCCACCATAGAGACCACATGTATCATAAATTTTCGAAAATTAGTCTGGAAGAATGTTTCTTCGACGAGAATAAAGTAGAAAATTGTAATTCAAATTTAAGTCAAAGGGACATGATATCACCGGAAAAAAACGATAACATTGTTTGAACGTTTTCGATCGAGACATGTCATGCCGTTTTTCTATCGTGCCGAAAACTTATTCTCGAGTAAATTCTCGATCGAATTGAATCACGTAATAAGGCCCCAGGAAATTTTACCAAAAACCCTTAAATTTTTTTTTAAATAATTGTTGATGGTGATTTGGTGTAAGTTATTACACAATTCTCTAATGACTTTGCCCGAAACATAATAATATATTTGTTTACATGTAGTACGGCCTTAAAATCCGAGTTAGAAAATATATTTCTTTATATTTTCTTCAGTTTTCTAATATTATCAGTCAGAATAACAATATTTTGGAAAATCACAAAAATTGCTGCATTAGTTTGCCTGTCGGCATATCCGGGTTAATTTAATATATATTTTTATTTTCAGTTTTTACCACTTCCACGTAAAATATTGTTTATTTGTAATTTATTAGCTTTCCGCATACTTCCGCATAGTGTCATTTCTGCCTCAGACCTTGGTAAATGTAACATAATTATTTACATACCTTAGAGTAGACACTAGGGTTACGACTTTTTTACGACTTATGCCTAAGATTACATACAATTTTAATTATAAGGTGATTCGATAAAAAAGCTCACGCACAAAGTCATTTTAAAAATTTTCTATATGAGATTTTTGACAGACTTTTCAAGTCACTATAATCTAACTGAAGACAAGTCTTGGAGCCACACGAAATAACCAAAATAATATAACCTTTTGTTTCTCACTAAAATTATCATAATATCATTACATAGATATCATTCTATATATCATACTAGCAAAGTGCCCGCTACTTTGTATGCGTTAAATATACAAAAGAAATAAACAATATATAATATAGAATGGTGAACATGGAAACATTTTGTGTAATAATACGTACCACTTTAGTTAGATTTTCGTCACACCTACACATCAAGAGCAATCCACATTTTTTAGATATTTTAATTGAGGTTCTCAGCCTAAATACGGCCTAATCCAACAACCGCCATCCTCATTTCCAGCTCTATCTGTTCCCCCAAAACCAATTATAGAACTATTAAGTACTATTCCACACTGGAGAACATCGATAGAGGCGACCTTGAAAATATTTGGAATAATATAAAATGCAAAATTAATTCAATTACAAGAAATAATTTAGGAAATCAACCCCAACAAAAACAAGAAGAATGGATTACTGACGAAATTAGGGAGCTTCGTCTAGAACGTAGTAAATATCGAAACACTAATTTTGAAAGATACTGGGAAATTAATAAGGAAATTCGCAATGCAACCAGAACAGCAAAAAATGCAATCTTACAACAGAAATGCCAAGAGATTGAATTGCTACAAAACATGCACGATGACTTTAACTTACACAAAAAGTTAAAAGAAGCTGCTGGAATATACAGGAATTCATCATCAGGAGTATTATTAGATGAAAATAATGAAGCTGCATTTGAAATATCCGACAGAAAACGAATTTGGAAAGATTACGTCACTAGGATGTTTACAGATGACGAGAGGTCAACATATGATTTTAATCAACCCACTCTGAACGGAACTCATATAGAAAAGAACGAGGTCGAATACGCAATTGCTTCACTTAAAGATAGAAAAGCAGTTGGTCCCGACGAAATTCCCTCAGAAATTTTAAAGTTAATAGATGGAGAAAACATAGACATGTTAGTCACACTTTTTAACCACATATATGACAGTGGTCAATATCCACAAGACTGGCTAAAATCGATTTTCATAACCATACCAAAGAAAAAGAATGCAAAGAAATGCGATGAATATAGGCTTATAAGTCTAATGAACCACGCCCTAAAAATCTTCCTGAGAATTATCCATAGAAGAATTTATGCAAAATGCGAACTTCATATGGGCAAGTCACAATTTGGTTTCAAAGAAGGAATGGGTACCAGAGAAGCGCTACTAAGCATACTTTCGCTGATCCAAAACTGTCGTGAAGTGCAAAAAGACGTTTTTATATGTTTCATAGATTATGCGAAAGCTTTCGATACTGTCCAGCACCACAAGTTAATCGATATACTACTATCAATTGGGATAGATGGGAAAGAAATTCAATGTATAAAAAATCTATACTGGAACCAAAATGCATGCATTGATGTTAACGGCGAACTCACCGACGAAATCGCAATATCAATGGGCGTCAGGCAGGGCTGTATATTATCGCCTCTTTTATTCAATATTTACTCCCAAAAAATATTCACGGAGGCCTTGCAAAATGAGAAAATGGGAATACGAACCAATGGTGTTCTTATAAATAACATACGATATGCAGACGATACGACAATTCTAGCAAGCAGTCTAAATGGCCTACAAAAAGCAATAGACAAACTTACAACGGTAAGCGAATTATATGGGCTTAAAATTAACATCACAAAAACAAAATACATGATTATCAGTAGAAAGAACACATATAACAACACATCGCTGACAATCCATAACACAGAAGTTGAAAAAGTAACTACATTCAAATATTTGGGAGTATTGATAAATGACAAATGGGACATATCACATGAAATTCGATGTCGAATAGAGATGGCCAGAGGAGCATTTTATAAATACAATAAATTACTAACAAGTCATGATATCGGTCTTCAAACAAAAGTTAGATTTGTGAAATGTTACGTATGGTCTGTACTACTATATGCAGCAGAGACATGGACAATTAAAGCCAAAGATGAAAAAAACTAGAGGCATTTGAACTATGGATCTATAGAAGAATCTTAAAAATACCCTGGACCGATCGAGTAACTAACAATGAAGTTTTAAGAAGAATGAACGTGGATCGACAATTGATTAAAACGATAAAAAATAGGAAAATCTCATATTTCGGCCACATAATGAGAAATGATAAGTACCAACTCATCCAAACAATTCTCAAAGGGAAAATTGAAGGAAGACCCAGTAGAGGAAGAAGAGAACTCTCCTGGCTTAAAAATATTCAAGATTGGACTGGCTACGATGACGAAAGGAACTTGTTTAGGGCGGCCAAAAATAGAGAACTGCCGACAATATAAATAACAAAAATATATACAAGAAAATATTTATATATTCTGAAATGTAATAAATTATTGTAAAACGATTTAATGTATGATCGCTTATATCCGAACAACGGATGGGCAAATAAAAGAAGAAGAAGTACTTTACATGTAAATACGTAAATACGAACCTCCTCCTAATATTTCAAAATTCACTTTACACAATAACATATTGTACTAAATCCTGTGCCATTTAGAACTTTTCGTATATTTATGGCACATATTTCTTAAATCCGACGTTAAAAGCAAATGATAACAGTAATCTTAATTCCAAATCTCCCGAATCCAGATTTATCCGTTCATCCAATACAAACTTGTACCATACATGGAACCATTTCGTACCCCTAAGTGTGCATAATTCCACATTTTAGGATTCGAGCGCTATAATTTCACCCAAATCCTAATTGTACAAAATGTAGTACTTTTTGTAAGCATAAGTACGCATTTCCAAAACTACGTACGCATTTAGTAATTTTTCTACCCATAAGTACAAATTTCCAAAACTTTATCAATCCTACAATTCAACAGTTATTTTAATTCCAAACTTGAGAATGGCAGCTACATCAGATCACCGAAATCCAAATTGTACCATATTTAGTACCATTTAGTACTTTTCGTACCCGTAAGCACAAATTTTCAAAACTACCTCAGCGCTATGTTCAAACAATAAGCCCAATTCCGAATTTCAGGATTCCAGATATATTCGATCGCTCAAGTCCAAATTTGGTACCATTTAGTACTATTCGTATCCAAAGTACGAATTTCTAAACCTACCTCTATCAATACTTTTAATTCCGAATTTCACGATTCCAAATGTATCCTATCACTAAAATCCAAATTGTACCAAATTTAGTACTATTTAGTACTTTTCCTACCCATAAGTACAAATTTCCAAAACTTTATCAATCCTACACTCCAACAGTACTCCTTATTCCAAATCTCACGATTCCAGCTATATACGTTCACCCAAATTCAAACTGTACCAAATTTGGTACCATTTAGTACTTTCATACCCATGAGTACGAATATCGACAACTACCCCAATTCTACACCCCAACAGTAATCTTGATTCCAAATTTCAGAATTACAGCTGAATCCGATCACCGTAATCCAAATTGTACCAAATTTAGTACCATTTAGTACTTTTTGTTTATTTTTTTTTTCTCCTACTCTAAAACTACTCTAAAACTATTATTCCACTCTTAAACATTCTTGTAATCTATTCGTTTTTTCACTGCGCTAACAACTTTCTCTTTTTATTTTTTCCCCTTTCCTCCCTTTTTCCACCTCCTCTTTTCCTGCAGCTATTTTCTACTGGATGATCACAATGGACCGGAAGGTCTCCGAGTGACGCAGTCACAATTAGTGGCTGCACATCCCCTAACCTAACCTAGTACTTTTTGTTTCCATAGGTCCGAATTTCCAAACCTACCTCTATCCAGCACTCCAAAAGTAATCTTAATTTCGAATTTCAGGATTCCAAATGTATCCGATTACCCAAATCCAAATTGTACCATATTCGGTACCATTTAGTACTTTTCGTTGCCATAAGCACGAATTTCCAAAAAGATCCCAATCCCACACTCCAATAGTAATCTTAATTCCAAATTTTACTATTCCAGCTCTATCCGATCACTTAAATTCATATTGTACCAAATTTGGTACCATTTAGAACTTTAAGTGCCCAAAAGTACGAATTTCCAAAATACCTCTATCCTACACTCCGACTGTAATCCTAATTTCAAATTTCAGGATTCCAGCTCCATCCGTTCCCCCAAATCCAAATTGTAAATTATTTGGTACTATTTAGTACCTTTCGTACCCATATGTACGAATTTCGAAAACTACCTCCATATCTCAAACCTACACTCCAACAGTAATAGTAATTCTAAATCCAGCTTTATCGGTTCGCCCAAATTCAAATTGTACCAAATTTAGTACCATTTAGTACTATTCGTACACATGAGTACACATTTTCAAAAGCACCTCCTTATATCAACTCATCTTTTAAACCTTGATTTTCATTCCAAATTTCAAGATTTTAGCTCTATCCGTTCACGTAATACAAACTAGTACTAAATTTAGTAACTTTGAGTACTTTTCGTACACTTATAGTTCGAATTTCCAAAAACCCTTTGGTACACCTTTCTAACTCTCCATCAGTGAACCTCTTCGCGTTTGCCTAATACAAAGGGTACCATATTTAGTACCTTTTAGTACAGAATTTCCAAAAATCCAGCCTTATCTGACATCTTCGGACCAAGAGTGACCCTCACCCAAAATTTCAAGATTCTAGCTTTAGCCTTTTAGTCTGGGCGTTGATTATCAGTCAGTCAGCCATCATTACTCAACTCTTTTATAAGTTTAGAAGATATAATTTTATTTCATATATCATATCAATTAAAAGTAGTTTGTGCGGGACATTTCTCAATATATGAATGGAATAAAGGCAATTTTTGTTATTAATAGGCAAAAGGTCATTCATTCGGCCTACACGAAGAGATTTTCTCATTTCGTACTATTTTTTTAAAAACAAACGTTTCCAAGTGGTTTGTGCATGCTCTTTTTTAATACATAAATCGAATAAACGCCACTTTAGTCCATAATAACTGGTGGTGCTTAATTAATGTAATAAAACTTCATTCCATTAAAAGAATTGAAGTTATCGACATATTGACATGCTTCACAACAATTATTTATAGGCGGCATAACACCTGTCACAACAAAACTAACATCACTAATAAATCAATCATCAAAATAATAAAAACACTAAATAAAACTGAAGTTCAAGCCGCCTGCTTCTATTTACCTAATTGTTTCGTTTGACCTACACCACAAATTTCCCAATAACAACGCGTAAGTATAGCCTGAATATGCACATGTTTTCTTGTCTATATTCATAAAAGTGTTGTTATTCGTCAATTGACACATTTGAGTTCGAAAACTACTCTGTAGATGTAGAACCGCTATATGTATCTACATGTATATACATAAACTTATATCGGAACTTGTACAGGGGTTCAAGTAGTGTACTTATGTATCAGAAATTACAAGACCATCTTTATTTATTGTAAAACTGATAGTTGGTGTGCTCAAAAAAGATTTTTTTTAAGAAAAATGAATTTGCAATTAAATATTCCTTTTTAATTTTACACTTCTACACATAAAAGTTGTTCTCCATGGATCTGACAACTTTGCTAAATTATCAATCACACTTCACATGACAAACTGATACAATTAAGAGTACTGAGATTTTGCGATTTGCTTGGTACGAAAAAACATGTACACACGTACATAAGTACTTACGAAGTCTTCATCTTTATCTTCCGGTTTTGTTCTTCCCATTAAGAAATTAATTATATATAAACCATTAATTGAATCAACGAAATCATTCAGCAATTGGTGTTCACTTCTTAAACATATCACTTGATTTTGAAAGACTTAGTAAAAATGGTTTGTAGCAATTCACATATACAATAACAACGGTAACAAAAAAGTTAATAACAAAATTTTACTTTAATTTTTTCTAGAAAATTTTTGGCTTATTAGGTCTTGCAACATTGGCTTCTGCTGCAATTATCCCTTATAACAACGGGTTAAGGCTGCAAAGCGAAATTACCGATGTGTCTGGTAGTGAACCTATCGATAATGCTGAAACGACCATCCTAAATGATGAAGGATATAAGTATAAGACTGTACGGCGTTTGAAGTACCGTCAACGACGTGATGTCTCTGAAATTGCCAACGAATATTTGCCACCAGCTGAGAAAGAAGTTACTGAAGCCATTGCTGAAGTTAAATCTGAGGAAGAACCTCAAGATTCAGCTGTTTTGGGCGCCGATGGCTATGAATACAAAACCGTTCGTCGCTTGAAATACCGCAAACGCCGTGATGTCTCTGAAATTGCCAACGAATATTTGCCACCAGCTGAGGAAGAAGTTACTGAAGCCATTGCTGAAGTTAAATCTGAGGAAGAACCTCAAGATTCATCTGTTTTGGGCGCCGATGGCTATGAATACAAAACCGTTCGTCGCTTGAAATACCGCAAACGCCGTGATGTCTCTGAAATTGCCAACGAATATTTGCCACCTGCTGAAGAAGAAGTCACCGAAGCTGTCGCTGAAGTAAAATCTGAGGAAGAGCCTCAAGATTCAGCTGTTTTGGGTGCCGATGGTTATGAATACAAAACCGTTCGTCGTTTGAAGTACCGCAAACGCCGTGATGTCTCTGAAATTGCCAACGAATATTTGCCACCTGCTGAGGAAGAAGTTACCGAAGCTGTCGCTGAAGTAAAATCTGAGGAAGAATCTCAAGATTCAGCCGTTTTGGGTGCCGATGGTTATGAATACAAAACCGTTCGTCGTTTGAAGTACCGCAAACGTCGCGATGTCTCTGAAATTGCCAACGAATATTTGCCACCAGCTGAGGAAGAAGTTACTGAAGCCATTGCTGAAGTTAAATCTGAGGAAGAACTTCAAGATTCATCTGTTTTGGGCGCCGATGGCTATGAATACAAAACCGTTCGTCGCTTGAAATACCGCAAACGCCGTGATGTCTCTGAAATTGCCAACGAATATTTGCCACCTGCTGAAGAAGAAGTCACCGAAGCTGTCGCTGAAGTAAAATCTGAGGAAGAGCCTCAAGATTCAGCTGTTTTGGGTGCCGATGGTTATGAATACAAAACCGTTCGTCGTTTGAAGTACCGCAAACGCCGTGATGTCTCTGAAATTGCCAACGAATATTTGCCACCTGCTGAGGAAGAAGTTACCGAAGCTGTCGCAGAAGATAAATCTGAGGAAAAACCTCAAGACTCAGCTGTTTTGGGTGCCAATGGTTATGAATACAAAACCGTTCGTCGCTTGAAATACCGCCAACGTCGCGATGTCTCTGAAATTGCCAACGAATATTTGCCACCTGCTGAGGAAGAAGTTACCGAAGTTGTCGCTGAAGTAAAATCTGAGGAAGAACCTCAAGATTCAGCTGTTTTGGGTGCCGATGGTTATGAATACAAAACTGTGCGGCGTTTGAAGTACCGAAAACGTCGTGACACATCCAACCATTAATGCAGTAGCCATGATTTTGTTGTAATCCCTGACGTTTTATTATAAATTTAACTTGTGTTTATATTAGATGATGATATATTACAGAATTTGTTATCAAATAAATTTGTTTTTCTTATGTTTTTAAATATTTCAAACAAAATCCAAGTGCTTCTCTTTCTTGGAGGTACTGTTTTCCGCCATTGTTTTATTTAAGAAAATATTCATTTGCCATACATTTCTTAGTATTTTAAGAGCATGAGTCGGGAAACGTTAAAAGTGACACAATAAACCACATCAAGTCAAACAAGCGTAAAATGCAATTCCTTAAAACAAATCCCTAAAGATCATGGGGTACAACAATGTGACTCGTACTTTATACTATAGTTAAGCAAAATCATCATTGTCTTTTAATACAGAACAGAGTAAAGTAGTCGGACCTAGCATTAACTTTAATATGGGCAACTTCATTATGATTACGGGAATCGAAAATGGCATTGTCATCCATGACTTGTTCATCTTCCAAGAAATGATGGACAGAATTGTCCTTTCATTTGGTAAATAGAGCAACACAACGTTATGGTTTATCTTCGGTTTGTTTGTTTGGCTTGTTTTTAAATTAAAAAGGGGATGCCAAAGTAAATATCTAATCACTGTGAAATAACAACACCCCATCGCCGAGCCATACGCTAGCAAACATCCTTATTTAAGTTTATTTTTGATTGTATCTTTCTCGTCTCTGAGTTATTGCTAAGTGATGGAAGAAGCAGCACGAGTTTGTCCATGTCATTCAATTCAATTTAATGTATGAGCTTAAGTTGAGTCAATAAAATCCTTTGTAATCAAAAATGTTACAAAACCGCAACTTGTCTACTCGTTCAAATAAATGTGTATTTGTTTTCTTTGCGGTCTTCATAAAAATTCTTAAAAAAATAAATAAACCCAGAATGTGATATAAAGCGGTAGTTGGTATTGTTTTCAATGTCCTTTTATTTATATTAAAGAAGAATAAATGCCCCGAAGTGCAAGGAAATAAAAAAATGTTCCTGTACCTGTGCTTTGCAAGGAATTCTTTGGTGTGCGAGTATGGTGTAAAGTAAGTTCGAATATGATGAAGATCCTCCCTTGGGTAGAATATTCTGCTGAACCAGGGTATTCTGAAATTATATCATAAAAATACGGACACTTGGACGGTGATTGCATATAAAAACAGTATATGCAAGATTTATGCCTATATCAATATCTGATAATGATATTTGATTTTATACAATTTGGATGTAACAAGTAGAAAAGAATCAGTCGGTTTTGCCAACAGAGATATACCATCAGTCTAGGAAGCATGGACTTGTCCACGGAAAATATAATATCTCTGTAAACAGAACCACAATGAACGGCATCGATATATGTACATTTCCAAAGGATGTCTGAGCAGACCATAAGCTGAACTTAGACTCCAATGTTGAAATTTTGTGGGGGAGGTACCCTAATGATAGGACCTATATGATCCATTTTTGGACAAAATTGGTTGCCCCGTTCAAGAGATATCGTGCATACCATTTTAGTGAAATTTTTTTAAATATTGGGGAAGTACCGGTAATTTTGGACCAGTATTGCTCATCTTTGAACTAAAACTAAGATTGGACAAAAAATTACGAAGGCCAAATTTTGGACCAAATGTGTTGATCAATCCGAGAGTTATGGTGCTCTCCAGTCACTACATATGGTACCATAGATGGTTTTTAAATCTTTCCGTATGTTTTCTCAAAAAGTATGGACCTGCTCCTTGAAAAAAACTTTTAACGTTTATGTTTCTTCAACAAAAATCACAGTAATTCGAGAGCAGGTCTTAAAGTGAAATTATTCGTAATTGATCTATATCTGGCAGATATATTGGGATGTGTAAAGTGTGGACCAAACCGGTCACTCCCTTCAAGAGTTATCGTGCATAGATTTTTTCCGAACAGTTTCGAAATTCTCTGGGGAGGTACTTGAAGGTGTGGACCGATATGGCTTATCTTCGAACTTAAACTAAGTTTGAACAAAATATTACGAAGTTCAAATTTTGGACCGAATCTGCAGATCCGTTCGAGAGTTATCTTGCGCTCACAATACACACGGCGTCATAGGGTTTTCTTGCAATTTTCAGGCTTTTTTCTCAGAAAGTATGGACTTGCTCCTGATGAAACCTTCACCGTCGTATGGGGGGCAGTGACTATAAGTTGTTACAATAAAAATCAAAGCCTTCCGAGAGGTGGTTTTAAACTTTTCCGAAATTTAGTGTGGGAGTTACCCGAAGAAGTCCATATTCGAAACTCATCTATGTCTGGTAGAAACTTCACGATATGTAAAGCATGGTGCCGGTTGGAGTGGACCGATATAACCCATCCTTGAATTTAAACTAAGTTTAGCAAAAATATTACGAAAGCCAAACTTAGGACCGAATCGGTTGATCCATTCGAGAGTTATCGTGCGCTCCCGCCATCCAGATAGACAGACAGATGGACGAACATGGCTAAATCCACTCTAAATTGTCTTAAACGGATTTCGTCCAAACATACTTGGGGTCTAAAACCATTATTTCGATGAGACACATTTCGCCCGTATGAAAGTGTATATCACGAATATTGTCAATTATTTCACATTTCATTTCAGAAAAAAGGATACATTTTTTTCGCGCAACATCAAAAATTTGTGGTATAGGTTACGAAAAAAATTCGCGATCCAATTTTTGGTTGTTGCGGACAAAAATTATGGCGGTTTTATTTCAGCTTTTAATAACGAAAATATTATAAAACCGCTAATTATTTCAATAAGCACAATTGTTACTAAAAAGTTCTCTCGAAGTGACTTCAGCGAGTAGATTGGATAATACATGTAAAATTTTACTCAGAATTCGCGGAATGTATATAAAATTGATAAATTATTGAATATAAGTCAACTTGTTTCAAAATAAAGGTCCATTTACCGGTCATTAAATTATAAAAAATGGGTATTACTGCCAATAAAATAGACGGATTTTTCTTTATGGACATTCGTATTAAAGTTTTCCCATTGAGGAAGATAATTGGGTTGCTTCAAAGCTTCCGAAATGGAAATAGAGGTCAAATTACCCATTTTAATTTATATGCATTTTAAAACACATGTAAATGGCGTAATTATCAAAATCATTTTGTCCGCATGTGATTTTCATGTACAGCAAGACCATACCTTTTAAGCTGTATATATTTTTCGAAATTTAATTTGGAGGCTATGATGTAGCATCGACTACATCTTAGCATTAAAAACCCTATACAATATCGCTAGTTTGCGCAAAGTGGATAAAATTTTTGTCCGCATCCGATTTCAGTGTTCACCATGAACATCTATATCGATATACATCTATTTCAAGGCGATCAATCAAGAACCGTGGATGTAGCATCACACACTATTTATACCCTACACCACTATGTGGGGAGGGTATTATAAGTTGGTTTTGGCAAAAAAGTTTGTAACGCATCGAAATAATGGTCGTAGACCCATACTTATATATACCAAAATGAATGTCTCGACGAGCTGAGTCGATCTGGCTACGTGTGTCCGTCCGTCCGTCTGTCCGTCTGTCCATCTAAACCTTGTAATCACGCTACAGGTCGCAATTTTGATCGGATCGTCACCAAACTTTGGATGTTGATGAGGGTCCCGGAGGGGAAGAAGCCTATTGATTTTGATGATGGTCGGATAATATTCAGGGGTCGGAATGGGAAAAAATCTTATTTGCGGAAAAAGTCAACGTTTTATTTCAAAGCGAATATCTCCGTATCTATAAGGGGTATATTAAAGGCAAAGCCTGTTAATGAAAGCAGAAAATATCACCTTTACAGCGATGTTCGGTAGGTACAACCTAGGTGGTCAAACAACGAAGATATCGCAATAGTCGCTTATAGAACCCAACTTTTCATTTATTCGATTTTAATTCTAATGACGAATAACACAGCTTTTGTAGGATACTTTCCAAAAACAAAACCTGGCTATGAAAGTAGAAAATCCTGTCTTTACAATGATGCAAAGTAAGTTAGCGTAGGTGGCCAAATAACGGAGATATCGCAATAGTCGTTAATACATCCCATTTTCGATTTCTTTGTAATCACGTTACAGGTCGCAATTTTGATCGGATCGTCACGAAATTTTGGGGGTTAATGGGAGTCCTACATAGGAAGAAGCCTATTGATTTTGGTGATGGTCGGATAATATTCAGGGGTCGGAATGGGAAAACAACTTATTTGGAGAAAAAGTCAACGTTTTATTTCAAAGCGAATATCTACGCTCCTGTAAGGGGTATACCAAAAGCAAAACCTGCTGATGAAAGTAGAAAATATTGCCTTTGCAACGATGTAACGTAGGTTGTCGTAGGTGGTAAAACAATGACGATATCGCAATAGCCGCTATTAAAACACAACTTCTCATTTATGCGATTTTAAAAATAATGACAAATAGCACAGCATTGGTTGGGGACCTTCCAAAAGCAAAGTCCGACTATGAAAGTAGAAAATCCCATCTTTACAATGATGTAAAGCATGTTGGCGTATGTGGCCAAATAACGGAGATATAGCAATAGTCGGTAATACGTCCTATTTTTTAATTTTTTGTAATCACGCTACACGTCGTAATTTTGATTGGATCGTCACGAAATTTTGGGTGTTAATGGGGGTCCCACAGAGGAATAAACCTATTGATTTTGGTAATGGTCGGATATTATTCAGGGGTCGGAATGTAATGGTTGATGGTTGGCATACATCCCATGGGACATTTAGGTCCACTCCTTCAGGTACCTCCCCCACAAATGTTCAAGAATTGTCGCAAAACTTGTGCGCACGATAACTCCCGAAGGGAGTAACCGAATTGAACCAAACTTTGCATATGGTAATACTACCTCTAGGCATACATCAAGTTCGAATATGGATTATATCGGTCCACTCTTTCGGGTGCTTCCCACACAAAATTTTGGAAAAGTTCCGTTTAGAGCCATCTCTCGAATCGCTTTGATTTTTGTTATAGCAACTTGTATTCACTGCCCCCCATACGACGGTACAATTTTCATCAGGGGCAAGTCCATACTTCCTGAGAAAATAGCCTGAAAGTTGCAATAAAACCCTATGACACCGTTTGAGGTGGTTGGAGCGCAAGATAACTCTCGAACGGATCTGCCGATTCGGACCAAAATTTGGCCTTAGTAATATTTTGTCCAAACATAGTTTAAGTCTGAAGATAAGCCATATCGGTCCACTCCTTCAGGTACCTCCCCCACATAAGTTCAAAAATGTTCGGAAAAATTGTGCGCACGATAACTCTGGATGGGAGTGGCCGAATTGGTCTATACTTTACACATCCAGGTTCAAATATGGACTATTTTCGCCTCCCACACAAAATTTCGGATAAGTTCACTTTAAGACATGCTCTCGAATCACTTTATTTTTTGTTGAAGCAACTTGCATTCGTTGCCTCAATTACGATGGTAAAAGTTTTTTCAGGGGCAAGTCAATACTTCTTGAGCAAACAGCCCGAAGAGTGTAAAAACCACCTATGGCACCATATGTTGTGGCTGGAGATCCACTTCCATAACGGTCAATGTCGATCCATTCCTTTTAGTGTCTCCTCCGCAAAACTTTTGATCTTTAATCCTAATCAACAGCTCTGTCGGTTCAAACGCCCAAATTTTTTAAAACCTACTAAATACATACGTATTTTGGAAAAAAATTTCAATATACACAGGCTGAGGGTATATCTCTGTCGGCAAAGCCGACTGATACTTTTTTACTTGTTTTTATTTGAGTTATTCTGACGATGCACTTAAACGCGTTTCAATAAAATTGACCTGTATTAATGAAGACATTCAGAGCAAAGGCGCTAAGCTATCCAATTTTAATATTTTGAATTTTACCAGTCAAAAGCTTATGCACAGGGGAAGTGGTGTAGGGTATCACATAGTCGGCCCCGACCCGACTATAGCCTTGGCTCACTTGTTTTTATTTGAGTTATTCTGACGATGCACTTAAACGCGTTTCAATAAAATTGACCTGTATTAATGAAGACATTCAGAGCAAAGGCGCTAAGCTATCCAATTTTAATATTTTGAATTTTACCAGTCAAAAGCTTATGCACAGGGGAAGTGGTGTAGGGTATCACATAGTCGGCCCCGACCCGACTATAGCCTTGGCTCACTTGTTTTTGGGATAAAATAAATGTAGCTCCCTTATCAGTGAAGTTTTTAAATCTCTGTTTCCACAAAAATGAAGATGCTGTACTAGTTTTTTCATTGCACGCGCAGAAAATGCGATAAAATACGCGATATTTTCAAAAACAATTTTAGGTGATTTTTCTATTTTGGAATTTCTCGTAACTCGCGTTTTATTAGATGGATTTTCACAGGGAACGATTTATTGGATCCGGAACATAAAAAACTAAAATGTGCAATCAAGTACGAGGAAATCGAATGACAATTGTAAAAATTAGGCCCGAAAATATGATTTTTAGAAAAATGTTCGCACGAAATGTCCGCATTTGGATGCAGATTTCTATGAAACTGTGTAGACTACATTCACGACACATATACATATCTAATAACTAAGAATTGCGAGTTCTACAATCCTATATGTGATTTTTGAAAAACCTGTTTGCAGAATGAAATTAGAAGAAAATTTAAAAAAAACTCTAAATCTGGCTTCAAAATGTCAGCATCATTTAATGGTAGAAGCAGATCAAATTTTGAAAAAAAAAATCCATCCACTAAAACGGCGGTTATAGATTCCTTGAAAGTAGGAAATTCTGCAAAATTAGATTTTGATGATTTCGCGCATTGAACCGCGATTTTCTTCGCTTATTTTTACATAAATGGAATCCTTTATACCCGAGATTCTGGAGTAATATTCGTATTTCTTATAAAATAGAATTTGGTAGCACATCCGCGGTTCTTGACGAATTTGTTTAAAAATTGTTATAATTTTTTTTTATATGCGGTCACCTAATCTTATGTACATCGCGCAATTTTTACCCACATAAAGGTTTTTTGAACAGTATGATGCAGCTGACGGCACACTTTGGCCCCTGAATGAAAAGTGCAAAAATCGCTACATATTGATAGAGATGCACTCGCTGTATCTGAAAAGCGCATGCGCCTCAACTGATTTTAACGAATTCGCGAATTATACGTTTTTTAACTTTTATGTTTTTTCTTTGGTTGTAATTTCAATATTACTTTCTATTTCATAATCCTTTTGTTATACAAAGTAAGCATTCGTCCTTTGTTATTGTTTGCTTTTCCGATTTGGTTTGGTATTTCTCCTACAGTTATGAACGAGGTTTCAGTGTTTGAGAGGAAAATACTTCGTTTGTGTATCGATCGTAATTTTCAATCTGTTAACAAGCGGTATTCCAATCGTTACATTTACGACAAAGGGAACATTGTTCCTCTAGCCTCTTATGCTATGAATAGAGTAGCTGCATTCGTTTCGCGTCTATCTCTTTCGCCTAATCCCCTAGCTACAGAGGCTCTGTTAAGTCACTGCTCCTTTAATTGGTCAAACACGTACTATATCTCACCACTCGGCTTTAACGAAAATGAATTAGATGCAAATTCCCTTTCATTTATTCCAAATTTTTACACTAAGACTCTGGCGGGCACACACAGGGGCTAATTTTCTTATTTTTTTTTTAAATTTTGATATAAGTTTTAGTTTGTAAGTTTTAGTTTTAAGATAAAATTTTTTGGAGAGTAACTCTCCATGATATGTTAACGCCTGGAGCAAGCGTGTCTTCATTAACCTAACACATACATACTTTCGTATACATTTTATGTGAAAAACACGAGTTGATAACCATTTATTGCTATTAAAATAATACGTAATAGTTTTAAGTTCTTCATTGTAACGTTTCGAATTCTTTAATTGTTACACAAGTCTCAATAAACTTCAACTTTATAATCCTATTGTTTATCAAAGTAAGCAAATATACTTTCGGGTTTGTCATCGCATTTTCCCTGAAGAAGTTTCAGCAAAGTCCGTCAGTCCTTGCATCGAAATTTAGCGAAGTAGTAGAATACCTCCCAAAAATGTTTTTTCTACTTTTCGTATTGAACAAAAAAATATATTTTTAAAATAATATTCCAGCAATAAGTTTTCGTATTTTGTTGTTGCTGTAATATGGCAGTTATAAATCCTATCTTTACAAGTTTGATCTCATATTTTTCTACGCGTTGTCTAGAATCTGTACGTATTTTTAATTTATTTTTTCGAGTTTTATTATCTAAATTAGAATAAATTAAATTTTCTACAAGATTTTTTCAGTATTTTTTGATTTTCCGCGAAAATAGAAATACATTTAGTAAATATTTAGGCATCTCGGGTAAATAGTAAATGCTGTTAACGCTTTATATATAAATTTTCTTATTACAGCAAAAATGGAATTTTTAAATATTTTTCTTTATAAGGGACGGTGCGCTTCGCTACCCCTTTAGATTGATATGCATTTGAAATTTTACGGATTTTTTGAAATCAGAAAGAAATCAAATTATTTATTGTAATGCTTTAGGATATACAATGTTTTTTGTTTTTCCTTCAGGAGCGTAAACAAACAAATCGGCCGGTCTACCAACACGTGAAAATGCAACGTAGAGCTGACCATGAGAAAAGCAAGAACATGCTAAATTTAGGCCCCATACACGAAGAGTCTGTCCTTGGGATTTATTTATAGTCATTGCAAATGCTAAACGTACATGAAACTGCAATCTTTTAAAATTGGAGGGCGTTTCTGTTGCTATTAGAGGGATTCGAGGTAGCAGTACATCTGAACCTATATACTTCCCAGTAATAATCGTTGCCTCAATTAAATAGTTATGTAGTTTTTTTTTCTGTTAACCTTGTACCATTGCAAAGGCGAGGTGGGTCTATGTTTCTTTATAAAATAATAGGAACACCAACTTTTAGCACTAAATTATGTGGTGGAAAGCCTGGAAGATCCAACGAATTTAGTAATTCAACTGGATAGTTAACCGCGTCGTCTTCAGTTGCCACAGTATCAATGGATTTGTACGTTCGTGCATTTCCTGAAATTCTATTGACTGAAATTCTTTCAATATAATTTACCAATTTGTTTTGTACATAGCGTGTTTGCATCATCAAATACATGAAATCGACCGAAAATATATGTGGGTGCTATATGTAAATCTGAACCGATTTTAATATAATTTGACAAATTTTTTTGTAGATTTCAATTGAAATTGGACATACATAAGGTATATATTGCATAAAATACATGAAATCGGCCAAATCTGATCCGATTTCAATATAATTTGGCAAACTAATTTCTAGGATCAATTCCGTCAAAGATTCCAAATTTCGTCAAAATTAAACATACAGGGCGTGTTTGGTGTAGAAAATACATGAAATCGGCAAAAAAATATATATGTTAGCTTTATCCCAATCTGAACCGATTTCAAAATAGTTTGGAACATTTATTTCTGCAATAAATTCCGTCACACATTCAAAATTTCATTGGAATTGGGCATACAAAACGCGTTTTATGCATCAAATGCATTAAATCTGCCGAAAATATATATCCAAATCTGAGCCGATTTCAAATTACCTTGGCAAATTTATTTTTAGACTAAATTCCGTCACACATTCCAAATCTGAAGAATGTATCGATAATCGTTCGTTAGATATCAGCATACAAAGTCTACATTTTTTGGTGGTACCTCCGATCCTGAGGCTATACCTCCAGATCGAGGCGGATTTATATAGCCTGTGAGACTTTCAGGCCATGTGGTAATATACTCTGAAAGTTTCAGGAAGATCGGTTCAGCGGTTTTTGAGTCCATAAACTTCACACAAACAAACAAACGTACAAACATTTTCCCCGTTTATAGATATAGAATACCGCACAAATTTCATTGAAATAAATATGGGAGCTATAGCCAAATCAACACCGATTTCAATACTTATTTCTACACCAAATTTAGATACACATTGGACATACATAGCGTGTTTGGGGCATCAAATACATGAAATCGGCCGAAAATATATATAGGAGCTATATCCAAATATGAACCGATTTCAATATAATTTGGCATACTCATTTCTACAACAAATTTAGTCACACATTCCAAATTTCATTGAAATTGGACATACATAGTGGGTTGGTTGCATCAAATACATGAAATCGGCCGAAAATATATATAGGAGCTATATCCAAATATGAACCGATTTCAATATAATTTGGCATACTCATTTCTACAACAAATTTAGTCACACATTCCAAATTTCATTGAAATTGGACATACATAGTGGGTTGGGTGCATCAAATACATGAAATCGGCCGAAAATATATATAGGAGCTATATCCAAATCTGAAACGATTTCAATATAATTCTGCATACTCATTTCTACAACAAATTTAGTCACACATTCCAAATTTCATTGAAATTGGACATACAAAGTGGGTTGGGTGCCTCAAATACATGAAATCGGCCGAAAATATAAATAGGAGCTATATCCAAATCTGAACCGATTTCAACATAATTTGACATACTCATTTCTACAACAAATTTAGTCACACATTCCAAATTTCATTGAAATTGGACATACATAGTGGGTTGGTTGCATCAAATACATGAAATCGGCCGAAAATATATATAGGAGCTATATCCAAATCTGAAACGATTTCAATATAATTCTGCATACTCATTTCTACAACAAATTTAGCCACACATTCCAAATTTCATTGAAATTGGACATACATAGTGGGTTGGGTGCATCAAATACATGAAATCGGCCGAAAATATATATAGGAGCTATATCCAAATCTGAACCGATTTCAACATAATTTGACATACTCATTTCTACAACAAATTTAGTCACACATTCCAAATGTCATTGAAATTGGACATACATAGTGGGTTGGGTGCATCAAATACATGAAATCGGCCGAAAATATATATAGGAGCTATATCCAAATCTGAAACGATTTCAATATAATTCTGCATACTCATTTCTACAACAAATTTAGTCACACATTCCAAATTTCATTGAAATTGGACATATGTAGCGTGTTTGGTATATCAAATACTTGAAATAGGCCGAAAATATATATAGGAGCTATATCCAAATCTGAACCGATTTCAACATAATTTGGCATACTCATTTCTACAACAAATTTAGTCACACATTCCAAATTTCATTGAAATTGGACATACATAGTGGGTTGGGTGCATCAAATACATGAAATCGGCCGAAAATATATATAGGAGCTATATCCAAATCTGAAACGATTTCAATATAATTCTGCATACTCATTTCTACAACAAATTTAGTCACACATTCCAAATTTCATTGAAATTGGACATATGTAGCGTGTTTGGTATATCAAATACTTGAAATAGGCCGAAAATATATATAGGAGCTATATCCAAATCTGAACCGATTTCAATATAATTTGGCATACTCATTTCTACAACAAATTTAGTCACACATTCCAAATTTCATTGAAATTGGACATACATAGTGGGTTGCGTGCATCAAATACATGAAATCGGCCGAAAATATATATAGGAGCTATATCCAAATCTGAACCGATTTCAACATAATTTGGCATACTCATTTCTACAACAAATTTAGTCACACATTCCAAATTTCATTGAAATTGGACATATGTAGCGTGTTTGGTATATCAAATACTTGAAATAGGCCGAAAATATATATAGGAGCTATATCCAAATCTGAACCGATTTCAATATAATTTGGCATACTAATTTGTACGACAAATTTAGTCGCACATTCCAAATTTCATTGAAATCGGACATATGTAGCGTGTTTGGTATATCAAATACTTGAAATCGGACGAAAATATATATGGGATCTATATCCAAATCTGAACCGATTTCGATATAGTTTGGTACATTTTGTTATAAGCCACGTTCCGTCACGCATTCCAAATTTCATGGAAATCGGACATATATAGCGTGTTTGGTACATCAGATACTTGAAATCGGACGAAAATATATATGGGAGCTATATCCAAATCTGGACCGATTTCGATATATTTTGGCACATTTATTTTTAGGCAAAAATCCATCACACGTTTCAAATTTGGAGTCTGTATCTGTAACCGTTCTATAGATACTTGCATACAAAGTTTAAATTTTTTTTTGGAGGTACCTCCGATTCTGATGCTATATCTCCGGATCAGAGCGGAATTTCGAAACTTTTTATAGCCTATGTTACTTTCAGGCGATGTAGTAATATACCCTGAACATTTCAGCAAGATCGGTTCAGCGGTTTTTGAGTCTATAAATTTCAAACAAACAAACACACAAACAAACAAACATACAAACATTTTTCTATTTTATATATATAGATAGCTGAACCCGGTGCGCTTCGCTACCCCTTTAGATTGATATGCATTTGAAATTTTACGGATTTTTTGAAATCAGAAAGAAATCAAATTATTTATTGTAATGCTTTAGGATATACAATGTTTTTTGTTTTTCCTTCAGGAGCGTAAACAAACAAATCGGCCGGTCTACCAACACGTGAAAATGCAACGTAGAGCTGACCATGAGAAAAGCAAGAACATGCTAAATTTAGGCCCCATACACGAAGAGTCTGTCCTTGGGATTTATTTATAGTCATTGCAAATGCTAAACGTACATGAAACTGCAATCTTTTAAAATTGGAGGGCGTTTCTGTTGCTATTAGAGGGATTCGAGGTAGCAGTACATCTGAACCTATATACTTCCCAGTAATAATCGTTGCCTCAATTAAATAGTTATGTAGTTTTTTTTTCTGTTAACCTTGTACCATTGCAAAGGCGAGGTGGGTCTATGTTTCTTTATAAAATAATAGGAACACCAACTTTTAGCACTAAATTATGTGGTGGAAAGCCTGGAAGATCCAACGAATTTAGTAATTCAACTGGATAGTTAACCGCGTCGTCTTCAGTTGCCACAGTATCAATGGATTTGTACGTTCGTGCATTTCCTGAAATTCTATTGACTGAAATTCTTTCAATATAATTTACCAATTTGTTTTGTACATAGCGTGTTTGCATCATCAAATACATGAAATCGACCGAAAATATATGTGGGTGCTATATGTAAATCTGAACCGATTTTAATATAATTTGACAAATTTTTTTGTAGATTTCAATTGAAATTGGACATACATAAGGTATATATTGCATAAAATACATGAAATCGGCCAAATCTGATCCGATTTCAATATAATTTGGCAAACTAATTTCTAGGATCAATTCCGTCAAAGATTCCAAATTTCGTCAAAATTAAACATACAGGGCGTGTTTGGTGTAGAAAATACATGAAATCGGCAAAAAATATATATGTTAGCTTTATCCCAATCTGAACCGATTTCAAAATAGTTTGGAACATTTATTTCTGCAATAAATTCCGTCACACATTCAAAATTTCATTGGAATTGGGCATACAAAACGCGTTTTATGCATCAAATGCATTAAATCTGCCGAAAATATATATCCAAATCTGAGCCGATTTCAAATTACCTTGGCAAATTTATTTTTAGACTAAATTCCGTCACACATTCCAAATCTGAAGAATGTATCGATAATCGTTCGTTAGATATCAGCATACAAAGTCTACATTTTTTGGTGGTACCTCCGATCCTGAGGCTATACCTCCAGATCGAGGCGGATTTATATAGCCTGTGAGACTTTCAGGCCATGTGGTAATATACTCTGAAAGTTTCAGGAAGATCGGTTCAGCGGTTTTTGAGTCCATAAACTTCACACAAACAAACAAACGTACAAACATTTTCCCCGTTTATAGATATAGAATACCGCACAAATTTCATTGAAATAAATATGGGAGCTATAGCCAAATCAACACCGATTTCAATACTTATTTCTACACCAAATTTAGATACACATTGGACATACATAGCGTGTTTGGGGCATCAAATACATGAAATCGGCCGAAAATATATATAGGAGCTATATCCAAATATGAACCGATTTCAATATAATTTGGCATACTCATTTCTACAACAAATTTAGTCACACATTCCAAATTTCATTGAAATTGGACATACATAGTGGGTTGGTTGCATCAAATACATGAAATCGGCCGAAAATATATATAGGAGCTATATCCAAATATGAACCGATTTCAATATAATTTGGCATACTCATTTCTACAACAAATTTAGTCACACATTCCAAATTTCATTGAAATTGGACATACATAGTGGGTTGGGTGCATCAAATACATGAAATCGGCCGAAAATATATATAGGAGCTATATCCAAATCTGAAACGATTTCAATATAATTCTGCATACTCATTTCTACAACAAATTTAGTCACACATTCCAAATTTCATTGAAATTGGACATACAAAGTGGGTTGGGTGCCTCAAATACATGAAATCGGCCGAAAATATAAATAGGAGCTATATCCAAATCTGAACCGATTTCAACATAATTTGACATACTCATTTCTACAACAAATTTAGTCACACATTCCAAATTTCATTGAAATTGGACATACATAGTGGGTTGGTTGCATCAAATACATGAAATCGGCCGAAAATATATATAGGAGCTATATCCAAATCTGAAACGATTTCAATATAATTCTGCATACTCATTTCTACAACAAATTTAGCCACACATTCCAAATTTCATTGAAATTGGACATACATAGTGGGTTGGGTGCATCAAATACATGAAATCGGCCGAAAATATATATAGGAGCTATATCCAAATCTGAACCGATTTCAACATAATTTGACATACTCATTTCTACAACAAATTTAGTCACACATTCCAAATGTCATTGAAATTGGACATACATAGTGGGTTGGGTGCATCAAATACATGAAATCGGCCGAAAATATATATAGGAGCTATATCCAAATCTGAAACGATTTCAATATAATTCTGCATACTCATTTCTACAACAAATTTAGTCACACATTCCAAATTTCATTGAAATTGGACATATGTAGCGTGTTTGGTATATCAAATACTTGAAATAGGCCGAAAATATATATAGGAGCTATATCCAAATCTGAACCGATTTCAACATAATTTGGCATACTCATTTCTACAACAAATTTAGTCACACATTCCAAATTTCATTGAAATTGGACATACATAGTGGGTTGGGTGCATCAAATACATGAAATCGGCCGAAAATATATATAGGAGCTATATCCAAATCTGAAACGATTTCAATATAATTCTGCATACTTATTTCT